>NW_007729270.1:186959-248854 GCF_000696425.1 Galeopterus variegatus | reverse complement strand
AAATAAAAAAAAAAAAAAAAAAAGAAGTCAGACATCTTATGTACCCTCGTATTCCCTCTGGTGTCAGTAGTTTTACTATGTTTTTCCTGTTACTGCATACTGCATACCCGCCTCTCTATCTTTTATTTAAATTGCATAAGAGAGCAGATCTGGGCAGGCCAATTGGCTCAGTTGGTTAGAGCATCATCTTGTAACACCAAGGTCAAGTGTTCGGATCCTCATACCGGCCAGACACCAAAAAAAAAAAAAAAAAGAGAGAGAGAGAGAGAGAGAGAGAGGATCACATTGGTTGGTTAGACCCACCACACCATCTGATACAGCATCATTACTAGTCAGAGTTTTATTACCAGGTCTCCTCATAGGCTACTGATCTCCCTATGTTTAGCCTACAGATGACAGCATTTTAATGTTAGGTTCCAATCCCAGGTCAATCAGTGGCAGAAACTGGTCTGTCTGCTTTGTTCAGAAAGAGGGTTAGCAGGTTCTTAAGCCTTTCTTGGTCTCTTTCCTTTCCATACACCAATGCTGAAAGAAAGTGATAAATTTGTGATAGTACTACCTTGGGTCAATACAATTACTGGTGTCTTGTTTGGTAGAAACAATCATATTTTGGTACATTTTATCTTCTTTTTTTTTTGTCTTTTGTCTTTTTCCGTGTCCGGCAACGGATCGCAATCCTCAGTGTTGCCCTCGTACCGGACCGGGGACCGGCAACGGGATTGCAACCTTCAGTGTTGCTCCCGCGCCTCGCTCAGCCAGTGAGCGGGAACCGGTCTGTATGTGGGATCCGAACCCTCGGGCGGGAGCGCCGCCGCACTTCCCAAGCGGCGCACTTATCCAGTGCACCACCAGGCCGGCCCTTTATCTTCTACATTAAGTGACTTGTATTTAGAAAAGCATCTATACATCAGTTCCCCTTGTGACTTGGGGTTTGGGGGAGCAGGTTGGAAATGTGCCCGTAAGAATCCCTTTCTGCAGAGCTCTGGGGAGTCAGCCCCTAGCTTATTCAAAATCTAGCTAAGTTTGGTGTAGTTATCACTATCAAAGAACATCACTGGATATGAGCAACCTCTCAGTTGTTCTTACCCCATTTTTAGCTCTTTTTCTGGTTCTGTGCTTTGTGGATAGCTTCCCTCAATGAAATGGTTTTTGATCTAAAGTAGTCAATAAGCTGAACAAACTCAAACAATGATTTTCCTTCTCTCTTGTGATTGTGCTCCAATATCCATTCTATCCTTCTTCCTTTTAGTGGTAGCTAGCCTTAGGGCCTTTTAGCTAGAGACCGTATCTTCCAGCCTCCATTGCAGCTATGGTGGTCAGTCCAATTCTAGATAATGAGCTGTAAGTGGAAGTGGTTTATGCAACTTCTAGGTCACATCCTATCATGAATGCTGTGCAGTGCTGCCATCTACCTATGTGGAAGGGTGTTGGCTGTCAGCTTTCTTTGGGTATTGCCTCTGCTGAAATGAGTCATCTCATCCAAGGTCATGCCCCTTTCCTGGAGCAGCTCACAGCCAATATTTGGTCAAAGAACATAAAGGCCCAGCTTCTCATCCCAGCTCTGAAGGATGTTTGTGCCTCAGTGCTCCATATCAGTTGAGTTGAGACCTTGTTGTGACCACTGCAGCCTAACTTTTCCCTCTTCCCAATTCTTTTTCCTGCCTTTCCCTCACAAGTGTTGCCGAGGATCACTCCCTAACAAACTTCTGTACACTAATCTCCCTCTCTGACTCTGTTTCCTGGTGAACCACTCTGCAACACGTCTTTAAAAGGAAGCTATTTGCCTGCCTCTCTGCCTGCCTTTCTACAGTTTGGGACACAGAGAGGGTGGTGGCAAGCAAGCTTTGACTATGCGGAGGAGAATGCCTTAAAAGGTGGAGGAGCAATATGATAGAAAGTACTTGGGTCACTGGATGGCCTCATGGATCAAGCTCCCCAAAAACTCTGGACCACTGACCACCTGCATAGGTGAGAGAATAAACTTCGGTTTAACTTGAACCACTCTATTTTTGTATCTCTGTGGTAGAGCACCTTAGCCTGTACCCTAGGAGTAGGGGAAAGTGTGGTTTGCTTCAGCTAGGTCATGTAGGACCTTATAGACCACAGTAAGGATTACAGACTTTACCTTAAGGGCCATGGGTCTTTGCTGTATTGACCAGAACTGAGTTGCTCCATCCTTAGAGCAGAGTCGCCTTGACATAACTTTAAAAAAAGAAAAGTGATATAGTTCAGATATTTATCCCCCAGATTTAGTGAGAATGACTCAATTATAAGAAATTTTTTTGCATTATCCTCACAAAATACAGACTTAACAGATTTCAAATTAATAAAGGCAGAATAAGAAGTTTGTATATTCTCTTTGAAATCTTGTTTAAATCATTGTTCTTTTGAGTCTGTCTTTACTGGAAGTAGATTTGCTTTTTCATTCCAATCTGGCAATCATGTAGAATTGAGTGGAAAATAGGATTATGCTGAATATTCCTTGGAAGAAGGAATGATTAGTGACTCTCACTATACAAACAAAAGAACAGTAATTAGAGCCACAAAGACTTGACAGGTTAATTCTTTAAAAACTTCCCCATAATATGTGTAACCACATTACTTTCTTGGTTTATACAGAAAACTAAATTCATACGCTTTCTTGGGGAAAATAAAAGCAACATCTTAGCAAAATTCCCCGTGAAATTATTTTCTGAAAATCAAATAGTAAACAGTTTTCCTACTTTGGCTCTCAACATATCTCTTGACAATTTGGGTTTTTGGACACACGCATATGATTGATTATTCAGCTAGGTGGTCTAGGTTGGAATTTCAGTTATTGTTATCCAAATAAAACACTCCTTTTACAGAAATCAGCAAGCTCTGTACTAACTGTTCTTTCAAAGCCTGGATGAAGGCTATTTGGAAACCTGAGCCTTGTCTTGAATACTTTCTACTGCCTTTTCCTCTCAGAGCCACTGGAGCAAACAGAAGCTCCTCTCATAGAGACTCACATTGCAAAACAATTCCACATCCACCAGCTTTTCAGCTCTTCAACCATTTCCCATCACTTCTCCATTGGTGTCTCTCCCAAGATATTTTAAAATGAAGAGAGCATAAAATATGGCTTTCTCTTTCTTCTTCAAGACCAGGATAGGCTAGTTTTCTACTAAAACACATATACTACACTTATAAATAAGCTTCCTCCCTCAGAACAGTAGTTCTCAACTGGGAAAGGTATTGCACTCCCAAGGGACATTTGGCAATGTCTAGAGACGTTTTTGGTTGTCACAACTAGAAGATGCTACTGGCATTTGTGGGTAGAGGCCAGGAATGCCGCTAAGCATCCAACAATGCACAGGACAGCCTCTCACGACAAATAATTATCTGCCCCCAAATGTCAGTAGTGCCAATGTTGAGAAGCCCTGCCTCAGTGAGATATGAAATTGTGTTGAATTATTTTCCAAATTAATTGGCTATCATATATACTTTGGATTTTATTCATGAGCAGTGTTTGGAAACAAAATTTGTCCCTTAGATTATAGTTGCCATATTTAACAAATAAACATACGGGAAGCTCAATTAAGTTTGAAGTTTTTATTTACATGAAAAAATGATCCATTATTTATAGGAAATTCAAATTTAACTGGGCATCTTGTATTTTATCTGGCAACATTACTTTAGATAAGACATTTGCCTTGGTTTCTCACTGGTAGAACCACTTTAAATCTTAATTGAAACCACCAATTTTAGCTGGAAGATGCTCACTTTTTTTATGTTAATGTGGTACGTAAACAAACAACAATCTTTCAGAAAGACCATATTACCACAGCCTTAGAGTATCAAAAGTTTCTTCTTTGAAAATTATACCAATTTCATTTTTGTTAACACTGATGAGATGTGCTACATTTTTTAATGCTCTTATGCTCTGCTAGGATTTGTCCACATTTATTCTAGACCTGCGCCCAGTTTGTTCTAAGATCTTTTTCCAAATGCATGAATCAGTCTTTCATTTTCTTTTCTTGCAGGAGCATCTGTTGCCTTCTTCACTCTCAAAGTAAAACTACTAGTTACTATTGGAGAAGAATCTGAATGATTGATACTGACAATCTCAGATAAAATCTAATATACTATCCACATTGCCAGTGATGATATGATCTCAAACAGTAATATTTTATAAAAATATGTGAAATGTGCTGGAGGTCAGAAGCCCTGCATTCTGGCTGAGGTCCTGCCATTGGGTTATATTGGGCCTCTCATCGATTCTCTGGGCTTCAGTTTCATTCACAGCTTGGGCCCACAACTTAGGCCCCAAGAGCTGTACCAATTGTCAGGGCTTAAGCCTTAAGGTAGAACTTGGGTGAGAACCAGGATTTGGGTAGTAGCCAAGTCTTGATCACAGCTTGGGCCCACAACTTAGGCCCCAAGAGCTGTACCAATTGTCAGGGCTTAAGCCTTGAGGTAGAACTTGGGTGAGAACCAGGATTTGGGTAGTAGCCAAGTCTTGCAGATAGGACACGCATAGTAGACAGTAGTATGGATGTCTGCTTGTCAAGGTCCTGGCCTTGAACACTAGCCACCTGGCTTCACAGTGCAGACTAATTCCAGGAGGCACAGGGATGCCCCTGCACTTAGCTCCACTTATCTTGGCTCCAGGCAGCACAAAGGCTGTCCTTTGAAGGCCTGCAGGCTGCAGATGTACATGGCTAGTGAAAGTAGGAACTGACATTAAATATCAGAGAGTTTGAAAAAATTACTACCATAAAATTAGTTTTTAGTTCTCTTTAACCATGCTATTGTATATTGTCCATGAAATTCATAGGGAAAAAATAAGTTTAATTCCTTTCTGTTTAGTATATGGTCAAGTCTGAGTCTGTGCATGTTTATGAGCTATGGACTTATGGGTGAGGATGAACCCTTCCTGCTTATCCTATTGTTTATTGGGTGTCATTCACTTTACCTTCTATCTTATTCTTCTGGGACTTTGATGTCCTTGGCCTGATATTCTTGAGTGTAAGCTCCATGAGGGAAGGAATTTTTGTCCATTTTATTCATTTATGCACCCGAGGCATCCAGAAGAGTGCCTGGCACATAGCTGATGCTCAATAAATGTTTATTGAATGAATGAATGGTATCTCTCTTTATTCTAAGCCAGCTCTTGTGATAGTAGTGAGACTCCTTCCTTGGCCATTCTCTCTTCAGATATTTTCACTCTGGTGGGAGTACTGTGGGATCTGCCAACAGGATGATATTGAGGTCCAGTAGAGGGAAGTGTCCAATCTGACGGTAAGTGGTGAGAGAAGGCAAGGTAAGAGGTCTATATTTTCACTCTGGTGGGAGTACTGTGGGATCTGCCAACAGGATGATATTGAGGTCCAGTAGGGGGAAGTGTCCAATCTGACGGTAAGTGGTGAGAGAAGGCAAGGTAAGAGGTCTCGCTCCCAAAAGAACTAGAGCACAGGGGAGTTGACCAACCTAGGGACATAAAACCTCCTGATATTTTATAGCTTTGAAGGAAAAAAAGTTTTCCAATTCCTTTTCTGAAAACCATTACTTTTCAGGAAAACTAAAATACATGCTTTACTTTAAAAATAATGCCACCAACAAAACTATACTTGTGCAGTGTTCCAGGTTATAAACATCTCTAACATGCATCATTTCTCTGGAGTCTCACAATGCTCCACCAGCTGGGCAGAGGAGGAATCAGTGTCCCCCTTTAGCTAGAACAGGACACTAAGATTCAGGGAAGTTAAGTGAACTGCTCAGGCTAACATATGGCGGAGTCTGGCCCCAACCTCAATTCTCCATAATTCATATCTAGTGTTCATTCCCCTGTGCCATGTTCTCTATTTACAAAGTTTAAGATGCTTTGTGATTAAAGTATATTAGGAATGACGTATTCACAAATTTGTCAGGTCTGGCAAATTAAATTTAAAGGATAGTTAATTCAGATAATCACAAATTTACTAATTGAATTAACCTTTAGCTATACTCATTTTTATGTGGAACTACAATGTGCTAAAATTTAAAAAATTCATAATCTATCACTTTTTGGTAATGCATAAGAAGCTGGAGAATATTACATTAAAAATGAAGACATTTACAATATTTTCTGGATTTTTTTTCACTAACATTGAGGCACTAAAATAAATATTCACAAAGGGAGCTAAGAAAAAGAGGAAGAAAAACCCAATCTGTTCTAAAGGATAGCAAGTGCAGCTTTTCCATGTGAGCTTTGTCTAATTATTATTGCTATTTTGTGAGCTCTCAATATTATTCTAATTTTTAAATTGTTTTTTATTTTTTCATTTACCATGGTTGCAGAATGCTAAAAGTTGCAGCTTTGCCCCAGTGCATAAACACTTCTCTAATTTTTCATCTATTTGTTCATCTCTAGATATTTCTAAATTTCTAAATCAATCCCATAGGCCACAGCAGAGGGAAGACTATAGCAGATGAGAAGCAACAGGTGTTGGAACCCAGTGTCTTGCAAAGGTCTGTGTCTGCAGGCCCCAGATCTGCATCTCCAGGATGAACACCAAGAGATACCCGTGTCACCAACACATGGAAGCACCCATCCAGGAGACAGGTCCTGACCTCCCCAGGCCAGTCTAATGTGCTGATCTCATTTACAGAAAGAATCTGAACAATGTCATTTACACATCTTAGCCATCACTCTAAAATACATAATCTAATAATTTTCCATTTTCTCCATTTGGGGCGAAAAATAAAACCTTAAATCCAGCCTGAAAGTCACTTCAGAAAACCTAGCTTCCAGTTTCAGCTCAGCCATTGTGGGTTGGGTTCCATGTGAAAGCTACCCGCCATGTGTGGAAACTGAGGAAGTTGACTAGAGGATTTTCAGAGCCCTTCAGCCATAAAATTTAGTTCCCTTTATCTACACCTCTCTGGCCCTCACTCATTCAGGCCACATTAGGAGGGTCCCAAGTATGAATGACACCCCCTACTCACTAGCATGTATTTCTCTGCACTCAGCTGCACTTTTAAAGGAACAGACTTGTAGAGGAATGTTTAAAACCCACGATTTCTCCAGAATCTCTTACCAATCTGTTTCTGATGATAAATACCAGATGCTGTAGAGGAAGATTAACTGTGCAGACAACTTGCATGTAAATGATACAGTCATGGCAAGAAAGGGGTCTGGAGGGATGTGGGATTTCATTTCAAATTTGGCTAAGGCATCAGCTTCTGTCCCCAAAGGGGAGTAGTTCAGAGCTGCTTCAGTTCATTCATACATATATATATATATATATACCCATTTGTTTCCTTTTCTTCTTGAAGGAATTGCAGTTGCTGCCCATGTTTTTCTTTTTTTCATTGGAAACTGTTTTAAATTGGCTGGAGCGGTTTTGTGACTGGGTTGTAAAGATCAGAATGCCATGGGCAGCTGCTTCAGCCTCACGTTTGGTGAGAAATAGTTCGAGAGCTATTCCATCAGGGCAGCAACGGATAGGACCCTCAGCCCTAGCAAACAGCATGGTGTGACCTCGAACCTAATCCTTCAAAATGCTTACCGGCTTCAAAATTATCCCTTCATCTCTTTTTCTCTCTCCCTGCTTCTCCTCTTCCTGTTATCCCCTACCCCTCTAGTCTCTTTCTTGCTCCCTCTCTCCTTTTCCTAAATATTGCCTAAATCTCTGATTCTCTTTTAAAAAGCTATAAAATGTTTATGCATATAGAAAGGTATAAGGCATAATTTAAAAGACATTTGTTCCTACTACTCAGTTAAGAAGTTTGTTATTGAGAATTACTGAAGACCCTTCTATATCCCGCTCCTGATAATACCTGCCCCCTTCCTCACTCCCCAGCCCAGTCGTTAACCACAATACTTAACTTGCCACTCACCCACCTGTAACAGACCATAATATGGAACTTTAGGAAACAAACTTGTTCTTCCTGAAAAAAATTGTGTTGTCTGTTTTTATGATAAAAATCAGGGTATTTAATTGTTTAAAGAGAAAGATGAAATGAAGTTTTCATTGAAATAGCAGTTTCTCCACCAACTTCCTGCTATAGGGGTATGTACTAGATCTGCTGCCCAGCACCGTCAATGCTGTTTTGTTCACAAGTCTTTTTCTGAATCTGTAGAAGTTTAATGCTCTATTATTTTCTTCTCAGGCTTTCCTTTTTTTCCTCTTTCTGGAGTTTCCTCAACTGTCTAATGTTTCTCTCCTATCTCCAGTCACAGGACTCACTCCAATTACATTTACTGTTCAATTTATTCTTGAATATAAAATGCTCTCTTTCCACTTTCTGCTCTGCACCAAGTGATTATAATTGACTTTCTCTGCACTTTTCCCATTTTTAATGATTTGTTGAAAAAGCATGAACGCCATTCACATTAGGATGGAGCATGGGGTCATTGAGAGGGGACTTCCTGGCCTTCCCAAGGCAGTTTGACTGTTACACGAGGCAGAGGTCCTTGGTCCCCTGTTCGTCTTTGGGAAATGCTAATGGTTTAGGGGCAGCTGAGTCATCCTGAACAACTGGGCCTCTCCTGACATCCACTGAGGGGACGTCAGCCCCCAGTGCCAGGACTGGGACTCTGCTCCCATCAGGCCCAGCAAATGTGCCTTGTGGAGGTGCCCTTGAGGTGGTCTGGCCTCAGATCCACCTCTGTCAGGCAGCTACTGAAGGCAGTGACTGGGTGCCAAAAGAACAGAACGCCTGTTGTGGAGTGCCCACCAAGTGCAAGCCCAGTATTACATGCTGGTCAGTTTATGATTTTAAATTATTGACAATTAACAAAAACAAATAGAGTGCATGGTAAGGTATAAAATATGGGAGTAAGAAATGTCTCATCAATAGACTCAGTGTCCAAAGAGTATCGAATATAGGGTTAACACTGGCTTTTCCCAAATAACGCTTTTAAATATTTTCCAAATTGATATTTCTTTTTCTTCTTACAATATGACTTATCTTTGGCAAATCGTTAATTTGAAGAATGTCTATACAGTAAATATGGGTTAGTGTAAAAAGCATGGGCTTTGGAGACCAACAGAACTGGGTAAAAATTCTCATGTAATCACTTTTTGGAATAAGATATTTACTCTTGGTGCCTCCAACTCCATATTCCCAAGTGTGGCTACAAAAGCCTCTGAGTGTGTCTGTAGTCTTATTTCTTGTCATAATTTGCTGATCATTTTACCCTCCTGAAATGCTGAATTATGCTTAGTTCTCTGGCCACAACATAGTATTCCTCCATTCCATATTTTCATTTGAGCTGTTATCTCTGCCTGGAACTCCTCGCCTGGTACACCTCTTCCAGGTGTGCTGTCCTGACACTGTTTTGTCCCCAGGCCCTCTGCAGATGGGTGAATGACCCCTCCAATGTAATCTCATAACACCCTGAATTTATCCCCATCAGAATGGATGTTATGTGTTGTATTAGTCCGTTTCTGTTGCTTATAACAAAATACCTGGAACTGGGTAATTTATAAAGAAAATCAAATTTATTGCTTATAGTTTCTGAGGCTGGGAAGTCTAAAGTCCAGGGAACACTTATGATGAAGGCCTTCTTGGTGACAGTGATGTAGGGTCTCCCATGGCAGAAAATGGTGGAGTAGAGAGCGTGAGAGACGAACCTCTTCATTCACTCTCCTTTCGAAGCCCTCAGGACCACGCCCCTGACCACCATTATTAATCCATTCACTACTGCATCTTCCTACTGTCTAATCCCCTCTTCAAGGCCCCACCTTTCAATTACCGTAATAGGTTTTCCCACCCTCAACAGTTACCGTGGGGATTAAGTTTGGGGGGGCACTCAATCCGAGGCATGTGTTTATCTGCGATGTACATCACTCGGTAGCAAGAGCTGTGTCTTATTCATCTTGGTATCACTGTGTCAGCATTGAGTAAACTGTATAAATGTTTGTTGAACTGAAAGGGATACATCTGTAAAATGAGCGTAATACCATCCCTTCGATTATTGTGAAGAATTCAATAAATGCCGCTGCTAGTTCTGTTACCCAACCTTCACCTAGGTTTTTTCTAAAACACAGCAAGGAATGCACAGCACATGCAAAGAAAAGATATATTGACTGTCACCTCTAGATGTCGTTTTTGTACTCATGACATTTTCTATGGGAAAATAAGTTCAACAGAATCGCGACCATATTTGCCAATTTTAAGATACCATTTCGCTTTTGAAACCCAAATAGAGGAAAGATACTTATGAACCAGATGAGCAGTTTAATTGACAATCAACTGGCCTCTCTCCCCCCCCCCCCCCCCCGACAATCAACTGGCCTCTCTCCCCCCCCCCCCCCCCCGACAATCAACTGGCCTCTCTCCCCCCCCCCCCCCCCCGACAATCAACTGGCCTCTCTCATTTTTTTTTTATAAGCTGTTGGCCATATCCACAGGTACAGATTATCTTGAAGAAGAATACATCTAAAAATATGCTGTTTTAAAAACAGGTCAATGTACATAATGATAACATCTACACATAAAAAGATCAGAGAGAAGAGAATCGTTCCTTCAGAATGGAGACCCCTTGGGAATGTTTCTTTGGCCTCAGGAAGCTTCTTCAACAACTCCTGTCCTGTAACCTTTCTTCCACCCACCATTGCACACACATCCATGTTCTTGAAAGCATCACCCCTGGGTATTCAGACTGAGTCACTGTTCCACACTGGAAATACACCTCTCTGGACTTGATATGCTCACTTTCCTGTTATCCTTTTGGTTTCCAGTGTTATAATTAGTCTTGGATGAGAGTTCAAGGTCACTTGATTATCCACACCAACAAAGAGAGGGAAATATAAATTATAAGTATAAACTGTATTTATTCACATAATAGTCTTATTGTCCCATCTATATGATGGGAATCAGAGGTGGGGAGTGGAAGGCTGTGATGGCATCAATGGATGGCATGACATATTGGGAAACTGAAGAATGGATATGCCCAGTAGAGGCGAGGGTCAGCAAAAGGAAGACATTTCAGTTACTGAGTAGGAGTGGGGAGAAAATGCAATGAAAAGAGAGAACACAGGCATCAGAGGAAACCACTATAAGGAGGAATGGACTTGGTGGTAAGAAGCAAAGAGTGACTGAGACACTGAAAACTGAAAAAGCAATAAAAGTTCTGCTCTTCAATAGTTGAATACATTTTGTGTCCAACTATAAGTATCTATTATGTGCTCGCTGGATACTATGGGGATATAAGAGTTAACTCTTGCACTTGAAGTAGAAACCAGGTGCAACTTTGTGCATGGGAAACATACGGTGTGAATAAAAACAGTAATTAAAATTAATAATAATTCACAAGTATTTACATACAGAAACATCTTGTCAAGAAGTTAACACATATGCCGTTCTCCCATATACCTACTTGGTATACCTCTTGACTTGATTTTAATGTTGTTGCCTCAGCACCTTGATGAATATGGGAAGCAAGAAGATTCCAAGAGCTGTGAACAATTTATAGGTGCTAAAACTGTTCTGTGACACCATTTCAAACTCATTGGACTCTGTCCTTTTCCTAAGTCACTTCCATTATTTCTTTTAATCTGCTAAAATGACATTTAAAACATTGAGTAATGGTTGACATTTCAAGAGGAGATTCTATAAAGTGAGGTATCAGATCAGATATATCTCATTTTATGCAACTGATAATAATTGTGTACATATAGAATTTCTTTTATAGAGTGTTTTTAAATGCCAGGAGAGCTTGCTATTTAAAATAATTTATGTATAAAGCAAAGAATCCCCCAATAATGAGCCTTTCTTTGTCTGGATTTTAAGATGGCAGAATTTCACAAGGAAGGACTTATTTGTTTTTCACTATTAATGATAGCCTATTAATCTGGAAAAGTAATACAGTTCCATAAAAACTTAATGATATCATGTAATAACTTAAGTTCTGAAAATAGCCAAGATCACTTTATATACTTATTTTTTAAGCATTTCAGAAAATGGGATTACATCTATAACTTTTCAGATACCATCATAAAAATATGAGGCATGCAAATTTAAACTTGGCTAATACAATGGAGGAAATACAAAGGAGTATATAGAAATGCTTTGTTTTTATATTGTGTTTATATTTCCTTTAAATATAGAGGAATACTTTGAGAGAATATATGAGGGCACTTCAAAAAGTACATGGAAAGATTCATATATCTCTTAATTCTATTTTTCTGTGAACATTTTGAAGTGCCCTCATTTACTCACATATATTTGGCTAATTCAGTAGAGGAAACAGAAATACATATGTATTCTCAAAAAAAAGAGCATTTTTATACACTGCTTTTTTGTTTGTTTGTTTCTTGAAAACTCTGAAGTGTATATTCAGCCAAAACAGAGAATGTTGGATTATATGTAGGTCATGTTTAGGATCCCAGTGATTCCCAAGGTGGACTGAATATCAGTGGTATGGTGTGGGGGTTACCCAGTGCTGAGATCATGCCCTGGACAGCATCCTTACTCCCCAGCTGTCCATCTTTATTTGTTGTTACTGATGTAGACAGCCATGGGGTCAGCTAAACACAGCTCAGCAGCACTTCTGGGAAGACAATTAAATGGCATGGTCTTGCTGATGAAAAGATGTTCAAAATACAAAGTTCCATGAAGACAGTTGGTCTACATTTGTAGTTGCCATTTGGGTGAGGGTTCTGGATATTTCATGCACCCATTTTTTTTTTATCCACACACCATTACATCACATTTAATTTCTAAAAAAAACCCTGGAAAAACCTTATTTTCAATTAAGTATACACTTATAAGAAATTGTAAAACAAATGTACAAGGAAGTCTCATATACCCTTCATACCATTTCCCACGGTGGTCACATCTTGTATAACTATAGTACAATATTAAGACTAGGAAATAGACATTGGTACAAACCACAGAGATTATTCTGATTTCACCAGTTTTATATGCACTCATTTTCATGTGTATAGTTCTATGTAATTTCATCCATGTGTTTTTGGGGTTGATAACGCATTTCTTTTTATTGCTGAATAATATTCCATTGTATGGCTATACCAGTTTATCTTTTTACCTATTAAAGGACGTCTTGGTTGCTTCCAGTTTTTAGCAATTATAAATAAAGCTGCTATAACAAACATTTCTGCGCAGATTTTTGTGTGGACATAGTCTTTAAATCAGTTGAGTAAATACCTAGAAGCACAGTTGTTAGACTGTATGGTGTATTAATTTCCTAGGGCTGCTGTATAGAATTACCACAAAGTGTGTGGCTTAAAACAACAGAAATTGATTCTTTCACAGTTCTGGAGGCTAAAAGTCTGAAAACAAGGTGTCAGCAAGGTCATTATCCCTCTGAAGGTTCTAGGAAAGAACTCTTCCTTGTCTATTCCTAGCTTCTGGTAGTTTCCAGCAGTCGTTGGTGTTCCTTGGCTTGTAAGTGCATCACTCCAATTTTTGCCTCCATCTTCACCTGGCCATCTTCCTTCTCTGTGTCTCTATATCTCCTTTTCCTTATTAAGGCACCAGTCATTGGATTTAGGGCCCATTCTAATCCAGTATGATCTCATCTTAAGTTGATTACATCTGCAAAGACCCTATTTCCAAATAAGATTACATTCATAAGTACTGGGGTTAGGACTTCAACATACCTGTTGCGGGGGAAACAATTCAACTCACAACAAATGGTAAGACAATGTTTAGCTTTGGAAGAAACTGTCAAACTGTCTTACAAAGTTTTCCAATCCCACTAGCAATGAATGAGAGTTCCTGTTGCTCCATATCCTTGCAATGGTTGGTGGTGTCAGTTTTTTGAATTCTAGCCATTCTAATATGTAGGTAGTGGTATCTCATTGTTGTTTTAATTTGCAATTCCCTAATGATAAATGATATTGAGCCTATTTTCATATGCTTATTTCCACCTGTACATCCTCTTTCATAAGTTATCTGTTCCGTATTTTTCCTATTCTTAAGTTAGGTTGTTTGAATTCTTGTTGTTGAGTTTTGAGAGTTCTTTTTTTTTATATTTTGGACACAGATCCTTTAATAGTTTTGTATTTGGCAATTTTTTTCTCCCAGTCTGACTTATCTTTTCATTATCTTGATAGGATATGTTGTGTTTTTCTTATTGTTCAGTTGTATTTCTTTGAGACTTCCTCTTTGATCCGTTGATTATGTAAGAGTTCATTGTTTAATTTCCAAGTGTTTGGAGATATTATTGTTGTCCTTCTGTTATTGATTTCAAGTTTGATTCTAGTATGCTCAAAGAATATATTTTGTATATTTCATCAAATATTTGTATTAAGGTTTACTTTATGACTCAGGATAGTCTACCTTGTCCTATAGAATGTTCTATAGGTTCTTGAAAAGAATGTGTGTTCTGCTTTTGTTGAGGGGAGCATTCTATAGATGTCAAATAGATCCTTTTGTTTAATTCATCTATAGCTTTGCTTATTTTCTGTCTACTAGTTCCATCATTTGCTGAGAGTGAGGTGTAACTATAATTATGGATTTGTCTATTTTTTCTTCCATGTCTATCAATTTTTCTTTATTTTAAAGCACTGTTGTTTAGTGCACACATTTAAGATTGCTGTGTCTTCCTGATGGATTGACCCGTTTATCATTATGTAATGTCCTTCTTGTTCCTAGTAATTTTCTTTGCTCTAAAGTCTACTGTATCTGATATAATATATAGACTCTTGCTTTTATTTCCTAATCAGTGTTTGCATGGCATAACTTTTTCCATTCTTTAAGTGCAACCTACCTTTGACATTATGTTTGAAGTAAGTTTCTTATAGATAGCATATATTTTGATTTATGTGTTTTTAAGCCACTCTGCCAGACTCTTTCTTTTAATTTGCATATTCAGACCACTTACATTTAGAATAATTATTGATATTTTAGGGTTTTAGTCTTCCATTTTGTTGTTTTCTGTTTATTCTCTGCTTTTCATTCCTCTCTCTCTCTCTCTCTGTCTCTTGCCTTTTTGTGGGTTACTTGGACTTCTAAAAAATTCTATTTTAGTTTAGTGTTTTGGGGTTATATATCAATTTTATAGTTTTCTTTGGTTGCTCTCAGTATTTATATATATGTTTATAACTTACCACAGACTACTGACATATGATGTTCCACCACTTTGAGTGAAGTGTAGAAATCTTATTTCCTTTTAGGATCCTTTACCACTCTCACTTTTTAAGTATTAGTTGTCCTATTTCCTCAGCATAAATTGAGCACCGTGTCAGATGATGATATTAACATTTTTGTTGCGTTTAATTCTTCTTAATACAAAAGACAGACAGGGGCCGGCCCGGTGGCGCACTGGATAGTGCGCCGCTTGGGAAGTGCGGCGGCGCTCCCACCCGAGGGTTCAGATCCCACATACGGACCGGTTCCTGCTCACTGGCTGAGTGAGGCGCGGGAGCGACACCGAGGTTTGCGATCCCGTTGCCGGTCCCTGGTCTGGTATGGGGGCAACACTGAGGGTTGCAATCCGTTGCCGGACACGGAAAAAAAGACAAAAAAAAAAGACAGACAGTAGGTTAACTATGCTGGAGGAGCAAAATGAATCTCTTTCAATATATATCACCGCTTGATACTTGACATAGCTACCATATGAACGTGACTCCCTATTTAGGCTTCTGGGCAACAAAGTACCTTTGGAGAAAGCCACACAACTGTACCAACTTGGCTAGACTTAGGGATATCTGAGCACCTATCAGGTTGAAGCTGTATATTACATCTTCTTTCAATTCCTAGGGCAATTCCTAGGGTCCCATCTCTCTTCTCTCCATCATCCTCAGGACCAACCTTTAAAAAGTACTAAAACTCAGGTCTCCACATAAGACTTCTAACATAATTGATAAAATGTAAATCGATCCTGTTACATTCTGGAACCAACCTCATTTCTATTTTTAAAGAGTTGAATGAATATTTAAAGAAATCTTTATGAAGGGATACCTAATTATTAGCCTGCCCATGGATCTTACTTGATTTTTCTCCTTCATACTAATTTACATTTCACCTTTATCACTGTGAATGTTTCCATTCACTTTTCTGTAATTCCCTGGTACGTTCTCTAAATTGTTCTCTCTCTCTTTAAAGCCCCAATCTCTTCCTTCCAGGCTCTTTTGGCTTGTTTTCTAACGTAACAAGGAAATGTGAAGGTAAGTGATTTGGGCTAATTCAGCATCCCATGCTCCCTATGAAACTTCCTGCAGTGTCAGAGAGAATGCATGTCTCTCATTTTCAATACCAACCTCACTGCTCAAGCTCCTGATCTCAGCCTCTCAATTCTTTTTTTTTTTTTTTTTTTTGTCTTTTTGTCTTTTTCCGTGTCCGGCAACGGATCGCAACCCTCAGTGTTGCCCCCATACCGGACCGGGGACCGGCAACGGGATCGCAACCCTCGGCGCTGCTCCCGCGCCTCGCTCAGCCAGTGAGCGGGAACCGGTCTGTATGTGGGATCCGAACCCTCGGGCAGGAGCGCCGCCGCGCCTCCCAAGCGGCACACTATTCAGTGCGCCACCGGGCCGGCCCCTCAGCCTCTCAATTCTTAAGGCAATTCCTAGGATCTGTTCTCCAGCATCTTCAAGTTTTTGCTCATTAATGGCAAATTTCATCTTCAGATATATGTAGATTCATGCTGTCATCTCTTTCAAAAACCTTATATTGAGTCTTCTACTCCTGTCTTTTTCTTTCCTTTATTTGTCATATTCTTCATGGTCTTATACCTTCCCCTCCTCTTTCTACCTTTTTCTTCAGTAATCCCTTGCAATTCAATTTCTAATAACATTCTCTATGAAAAATACTCATTGCAAGGGTGCCAGGTGATACTCCTAATGATACTCAGTGACATTTCCTCACTTTATTGAATACCCCATTTTTGCTTCATTTGGTACAGTTTATGGATTTATAAAATCCCTCCTCATATGGTGTCCATGAAACAATAGCATTCTACCTCCCATTCTTGACTATGTGAATCCATTAATATTATATTTAGACTCCTACTCTTCTTTATTTCCTCAAAACTACATATTCCCATGCCTTCCAATTTTGGTTCTCAAGTAAGTCAATCAACACTATTTCAGCTTATTATCAAATCCAGCATTTGTTTACTCATCATCAGAGAGTAATTCCCATAGTCATTCCCATTTCCATGCCTTCTCTCATGTACCATAGCACACGTGGAATGCTTTCCTCTGTGCAAATCTAAATACAATATTCTCATCCTTCCAAGTCAGCTAGCATTTTACTTCTTTCATTAGGCCTTTGACAAGCATTGCGGTACATTAAGGCCTTCATCTAAAACCATACTAGACTTGTGGTCTTCTTGACAAAATGGTACTCCCTAGTAACCTCTAGTTATCTCAAATATGTAGGTCTTGTTTCATCAACTATGCTTCTAAAAGCATGAACATAAATTTTTTATTCCCTGACAGCCTCACAGTGTGCTAAGCATATAGAAGTTGCTTAATGAATTTGTTTAAAGGCACGTTAAAAAGTGTTTAAATAAATAATGGTAGTTAATATCTTGGCATCGATACTTCCATTATTTTATACCTCCATTTTGAGTGAAACTAGACTTTTTTCTTTTTATTTTTTTTCTTAATTGACCCATGATAATTGCATATATTTATGGAGTACAATGTGATATTTGGGTACATATATACAGTGTGCAATAATTACATCAGGGTGGATTGGCATATCCATGACCTCAAACATTTGTCACCTTTTTGTTTTGGGAACATTCAAAATTCTCTCAACTAGCTACTTGAAGTTATACAGTAAACTGTTGTTGACTGTAGTCTTACTATATTGCTATAGAATGCTAGATCTTATTCTTCCTAGCTCTCCACAATTTTGTGTCCATTGAGCACCCTCTCTCCTCCCCCCACCTTTCCCATACCAGTCTCTAGTAACCACTGTTCTACTCTCTACTTCTCCTTTTTGTCTTTTTTACTGACCGGTAACGGGATCGCAACCCTCAGTGTCGCGCCCGTACCGGGGACCGGCAACGGGATCGCAACCCTCGGTGTCGCGCCCGCACCACGCTCAGCCAGTGAGCGGGAACCGGTCCCCACATGGGATCCGAACCCTCAGCTGGAGCGCCGCCGCTCTCCCAAGCGACGCACTCTCCAGTGCGCCACCGGGCCGGCCCTCTACTCTCTACTTCTATAAGAGTAACTTTTTTAGCTTCTACATATGAGTGAGAATGTGGTATTTCTCCCTCTGTGCCTGGTTTATTTCACTTAACATGATTCTCCAAGCTCATCCATGTTGGTGCAAATGGCAGAATTTCACTCTTTTTATGGCTGAGTAGTATTCCATTGTGTATATGTACCATATTTCCTTTAGCCAATCATCTGTTGATGGACATTTAGGTTGGTTTTATATCCTGGCTATTGTGAATAGAGCCATGATAAACATAGCAGTGCACGTGTCCCTTCAACATGTTGATTTCCTTTCCTTTGAATATATACCCAGTAGTGGGATTGCTGGATTTTATGGTGAAACTAGGCTTGTTAATGGACTAATTAGAAGGCTACCTGAGGCATTATGACACAGTGGTTAAGAATATGAGCTCTTTAGCTAGACTGACTGGGTTCAAAGCCTGGCACTACTACCTATTGGCTATGTGACCTTGGGAAAGCTAACTAACATCTTTTTGCCTTAGTGTCCCCTCATTGAAAATAGGGGAAAATAACAGTACTTGCCTCATGGAGTCATTATCAAGATCAAATGAGTTATAACAGACACTTAAAACAATTTCTGGCATGAAGAAATTGTTCCATTACTGTCAACGATTATCAAATGCTCATTACACATGGAATGATAGCACCTTAGAGCTAAAAGAACCTTCATTTTATAAGTGAATGAGCTGAGGAATAAGGTAAAATGATTGGCTCAAGGGCATATGTCTAATGAGAGGCCAGGTCAAGAACCCAGCTTTCTTAACTTCTATTCAGTGTTTATTTCCTCCCTAAGGATTCTATATCTGAACATGGATCTGAATTATAGAATCTTAGAATTAAAAGGGACATTCAAGGCTTTCCAGCTTAACATTCCCACAAGGACCCACATGGCACGATCACTTGTCACAAATTTTTCATCTTTTTTGACAGAACTATTTCACAGATTCTTAACCACCCAGACAAAAAGATCCTAATAGAACCTGTACCATGGCTGTCAAGAAACACACAAGGGACTGTAATGGATGCCATGGTCGGGTCCTCTGAGCTCACATGACCTTCACTAGATGAAGCCATTTTAAATGTTCATCTGTTGAAAAATAAGATTTCTTTTTCAGGGAAAACACTTTCTGGAATACTCATTATAAAGCTGTGATTCAGGCCATCCCACACAGACATGAATGTTTTGCAGATAGTATTCTTCCCAGTAGGAATCTGAAATTATGATTTCAATGAACTCTGAACAATAGTCTTTAGCAGCCAGGAAAAGTCACGGGCGCCAACTACCCATGCCCCATACCAGGCATAATTTCTGAAGGTTTCAGTTTTCTGTGTGATTCTCTGGAACAGTATTCATCCTGGTTATGCAACCAGCTATGCTATGGTTTTTAAATTCAATCTAACAGATACAAACTCTCAAGAAGAACTGCAGCAATAAAAGATTGCTATTAACTAGGCACACATAAGCCTGTGTGTAAGGGTTCTGTCATCAGATGCAATCACATACTATTCTCTGTCTCAATTCTACACTAAGGGAAGAGATTTAATTTCTCTTTAATGCAAATGAAATTATCATATGCAACTGCAACAGTAAGGAAGAAGGCCAAACTGAATAATTATGTGTCCACAAAGACTGTTCATCCACATCACCACCACCCCCACTCCTCTGCTACAGACTAGACTCAGGGAACCCACATTCTCTGTGTATTTTAAATGCCTGATTGTAGTATATGTACTCTGAGCTTTATGACTTGGAATATTTTTCAGGGGAGGGTAGCTGGCCAGTAAGGGGACCTGAACCTTTGACCTCAATGTTTGTGCTCTAACCAACTGAGCTAACTGGCCAGCCCTTGTGGCTTGGAATTTTAATCCTCAAAACAGAGAGGTCTCATTACTTGAATCTGAAAGTTGAATTACCTTCTTCATACTGAAGACCGAACAGACAGCCTCCACTGATCCCACAGAGGATGAACTGTCCCTTTTTTTTTTTTGTAGGATTTCATTTATATCTGTAACCATACACATGACAATCTGACCTGTTCCTGTTACACCTAGCAGTCTGTATGTCTCCTCTGCAGTCTATAAATTCCTGAGGATAGAATTCATATCTTGTAAATCTCTGTAAATCTCCCAGAGACTTAGTGTCTTAGACACAGGAGTTGCTCAATAAATGTCTTGATACTTAGTTTTAATGATATATATGTTAAGCCTTTCCAAAATATAAAGTATTATTTATGAATTCTCATCTTTGATATATCTTTTCCTTTCCATTTCTGAGAACTCTTGTTTTTGAAACATGAAAAAATGACTTTAGCAGATTGGCACTGTAATTTAGATGGCTATGTAAATGATAAGGGAGTGCCTAGCAAATATTTGTTGAACAGTATGAAAATTTGCAGAGGTTTCTTTTGAATTTTTCAGTTGTTTAAGGGGACCCAACTATCTCAGTGGGACAGAGGAAGGGAAAGAACTCAGAGGCATAGCTGGGAGGGTAACCCAGAAAGATTCCTGTGCATCCTAGAAAAAAGACCCAGTACCTATGTCCTAACCCTGGGGCCCAGTAAGTGTGCCCAGATCACAGCATTTCTGAAGCCTGTCTTTACTCTTTAAGGGTTTTTCTGAGGAATTGTCAGATTTAATATTCAAGAAATTTAGTCCATACCCATTAGGCCCACAGACATGACTGGCTACATAATTTGCAGGGCACAATCAGAATAAAAATACAGGGCACTTTGTTCAAAAATTATTAAGAATTCCTCAAGATAGTGACAGCACAACATTAGGTAAGGTGCCCTTCAAAGCACAGGGCATTGTGTGGCAGCACAGGTCTCACCTATGAAGCTAGCCCTCCTCTGTTTTCTAGTACAGTGAAAGACAAAACGTCTGTAAGTAGGGAAAGAAGCTACAATTGGAGGGGCTGCAGGAACCTAGAAGCAGCTCTTAACTGTAAAACGTCCCAGGTAAGGCGGAAGTTACGCTCATTTTCGAGGGAGCATTTGGACAGGGAAGAAAGGTGTTTCAGACTGAAGAAATAGCACTGAAGGCAGGCAGAATTCACCTGACAAATTTCAGGAACAGGGTAACTTTTAAGGAGGGTAGAGCAAGTGCACAAGAGGGTGACAACTGATACCGAGACTGGAAAGGCAGGCAGAGGCCACGTATATGCGAGAAGGGGGTGAACAATTATTGGGTGCCTACTGTGTGCCAAGTTCTTCCCCTCTAGGTCATCATTTAAACACAACAATCTTGTAAATAAACTGTCATTTTTATTTTACGGATTCATTTAGGTCTAGCATATTAATGTTCAATTAATGTTCATATTAATGTTCAGAACACAGGGGGTATCCAATAAATACGTGAAGAACGATTGGTGATCCTGCCTGACTTCATGCCCAGGACCCCTACCCCTATTCCCAGCTGCTCCTCAATGTGCCTTTAACACCTCCCGCAGCCCCTTCCGCACCTCTCCGGAGCCCAAGGTTGCCCTTCACCCCCCTCACCCCGCCCCCGCGGTTCACGTGCAGGAAATTGGGCGGCAAAGTACTTCCGGGATAGTAAAGGTCAGCCCTAGCAAGATGGCGGCCCCCTTGGAGCTCAGTTGCTGGGGAGGCGGCTGGGGGCTTCCGTCGGTACACAGCGAGTCCCTGGTGGTGATGGTGAGGCCGCCTCGCGGGCCGGGGCGCGGGAAGAGGGGGCGGGGCCAGAGGCGCGAGGCTGGCTTGCTCCAGTTTCCCACGGCTCTGCAGGGCGGAGGCGGGCCCGGGCGCTGCTCGCCGCACCGCTCTGGATTCCCTCCCGTCGAGGAGTCACAACCTGGCCTGTGACCCGGCATAGGTGGGCAAGAGCGTCAAGGCTTCTCCCTTTGGCTCTGAGTTTTCTCAGCCTTGCAAAGCTGGGCGGTGGAGCGAAAGCCCGAAGCAGGGGGCGCACCCGCCGCGCCCCGCATCCCCAGGAGCTTTTGGGGAACAAGGTTCCCGAAAGCCGGGTAGCCGGAGCGCGCATTCCCGACTTGAGAGCAGAGGGGGTGGGACGCGGCCTCTGTGTCAGGCGCCTTCTGCCTTTGGGGAACGGGGCTGTGAAGTAAAATTGCTCTGCAGATTTGCATTACGTACTCAATCTGAAATGTTTTGTTGCAAACTCTGTTTCAGGCTTATGCCAAATTTTCTGGTGCACCCTTGAAAGTCAATATCATAGATACGACCTGGAGAGGTTCAAGAGGTACAGTGTAAACTTTTAGACACCCTTTCTGCCCTCTTTAAGTTTTTTTCTTCCATTTAAAGCTTTGAGCCACATAGCCATAGAGCACCTTGGGATTTTAGTTGTTACTATGTATGACCTTGGCTGTGTGTTGCTTGTAGTTTGATCATTCTGAGTAATACCTCAAAGTGCAAGCCAAATCAGGGGAAATTTTGAAAAATGAAAATGTTCTCTAGAACTGTCTTTATGAAATTTCAGAAAACGAAGATGAGCTTATTCATTTATTCCCCTTACAAATGTGCAATTGGCATAGTTTTTAGGGTATTGGAATCTCTTGAGGAAATCTCAGTGTTTCCTCGTATGTGAACTGTTTTTTGATTATAGGTGATATACCCATTTTGACAACTGAAGACAACATTGTTTCTCAGCCGGCGAAAATACTAAACTTTTTAAGAAAACAGGTGGGTGGTTCCTTTGAAGAAGTAAATTGTTGATCCCTGCATGTTACTTTTCTAAAAAATACATTGTAAGGTTTGGGGTTTTTTCCTCCTCCTCCTCCTCCTTCTTCTTTTTTTTTTTTTTTTTTTTTTAAGAATTCTTTTTTGCCAACTCATTGGACAATTGGAGATACCTGGAGTTTGATAAAAAAAGACTTGGGAATCACTGCTGTAAAGCACGTGTTTTACTGTGATTTGAAAGTCATGGTGAGGCATAGTCAATCTATGTTTTCATGCACGTTGCTTGGATTTTATTGAAATTTAGATATAAATAGATTCAAGTTAGCCATTTTCACTAATACACTTATTAATAGGACTGTCGATTTGGTCACATAGTTGCTACACATTTTGTGCTGAGTTCTCACCAACTAGTAACTTATTTTTTAAAAACATTTATAGCAGTTGAATGTTTTATGGGAATAATATATCCAAAAGGTTTGAACAATAAAGATTTATATAATGTATCTGAAGTGTTTAAACATGTAAAGATTTGTTTAAATGCAAAAGTTATAATTGGTTTTGCCAATACTTTTTAGAAAAAAATCTGTATCAATAAAATTTGGAAATTTAATTTTTTTTTTTTTTTTTTTTTTTTTTTTTGGCAGCTAGCTGGTATGGGGATACAAACCTGTGACCTTGATGTTATAAGGCTGTTGTTCTCTAACCAACTGAGCTAACTGGCCAGCCCTGGAATTTTTTTAAATTGGGAGTTTTTTGTTGTTTTTTCTTTTCTTTTTTCATGGGGGAAAATGAAATTAATTGGAACTTTTTCCTTGTTAAACTAATAATCATTTTTATTTATTAAGTTTGTACTATGTGTCATGGATTGATCTAGGTCATTAACAAGCATTGAAATAATATAGTTAATTTTTAAAAAAATCATGACTAACATTGGCCTGTGTGCGTGATGCTGTGCTAAGAACATTATGTGCATTAAGCAGTTTTCATTGGGTTTATATTTCTCTTTTCCCCTTTTAATATCATGTTTGCTATTTGTGACAAAGAATAGGAATCCTAATTTGTTGAGATTCACAGTATTTGGAATGCTCTTTGACTTCTGAGGGTCTTTGGTTTTATGTTTTTTAATAGAAATATAATGCTGATTATGAACTGTCAGCAAAACAAGGGGCAGATACTCTGGCTTACATTGCTCTCCTTGAAGAGAAGCTTCTCCCTGCAGTGGTGAGCATTCCTGAATATTACAGTATTTTAGTGACCTAGTTGAAAATGGACTTAGTCTGTTTAGAAGAAAAACAATGAAAAAGGCTTGAGAGAGAAAATTTCACTTATGTATTAATCTTGATTCTTTCACGTTCCTGTGAAATTGGGTTCAGTTAGACATTCAACTGATATGTGAAACAGAGTGAATTAAAGATGTCATTTTGGAAATAAAAATCTTTTTTAATATTAATCTTGATTCTTTCACGTTCCTGTGAAATTGGGTTCAGTTAGACATTCAACTGATATATGAAACAGAGTGAATTAAAGATGTCATTTTGGAAATAAAAATCTTTTTTATGGGCGATGGAACTTGTTGCTCCATGTATAGAAAACTGGGTGAACTGTAATTCATTCATTCAACAAATATTTATTGTGTGCTTGCTATGTGCCAGGCCTTGTTCTGAGTGCTTGGGATATAGCAGTCAACAAAACTCACACGTTTAAAATAATCTTGTTTAATCCTGAGTCATTCTAAAAAAAACCTGCATGAATTCACTTTATACAAAGATATTTATGAAAAACTCTCACATTGATCGGCTGATGTTTCTTTTAGTAAAAGAACATCCTTGTAGTGTTTTGTTGTTTATTTTTTCCCTCTCCCTTTGTAGCTTCACACTTTCTGGGTTGAGAGTGATAATTACTTTACTGTGACAAAGCCATGGTTTGCTTCACAAATTCCTTTTCCCTTGAGTTTGATCCTGCCTGGAAGAATGTCTAAGGGAGCACTGAATAGGATTCTCTTGACCAGAGGAGAGCCTCCCCTCTACCACCTCCAAGAAGTGGAAGCACAGGTATGGTCTGGATTACTGTTCAAGCAAAGGCTCCCCACAGGAGAGACAAGAGAAATAGTAGAGATGAGATTACCTAGAGATGCCTGCCTCAAAAGTGATTTTAGAACATCTTTCCTACATTTGAGATGTAATTTCATCCTTATTAGATATACAGAGATGCCAAGGAGTGCCTAAATCTACTGTCACACAGATTGGGAACATCTCAGTTTTTCTTTGGAGATACGTGAGTACATTCCCTTAAAAATCATTTTGATACTTTGCACACACATATTCAGTGAGCAGTTATTTAAAGCAAGCTCCCTTGTCTCCCCCAAAGATGAGTTTTTCACTTAAGAAGTAGGATTTAATGGATTTTTATTACAGGAACCTTTTTCTATCAGTGATAATCTAACATTGACTTATCGTCTGCATATGTGAATTAAAACATCTAAGACTGTTCCCACCCTCCTCCTTCCAGTGAGTAAAAATGAATTTGTAATTTACAACTTCGTTTTGTTCTAAATAAAATAGAGTAGTTTTTAAAAATGACTTAAGAAGAGTAAAACCCTAGTTGCATCATTTTCATAAACTAAAATGGGTAGTAAACCTCTTTAAAGACTGTATTGTATACTGTTCAAGTACTTTTCTCAAGTACATTTTTCAAATGTGTTTGGAAAATAAACTTTAAACACAATCCCAAATTAATATTTTCTTATGTGCTTTAAAAAAATTCTTAATTTATTTCTAGGCCTTCTACCTTGGATGCCTATGTTTTTGGTTTTCTTGCTCCTCTTTATAAAGTACGGTTTCCTAAAGTTCAGTTACAAGAACATCTGAAACAGCTCTCCAACCTGTGTCGCTTTTGTGATGACATCCTAAACAGTTATTTTAGGCTTAGTATTGGAGGTAAGCTGGCTCTTCTTCAGCTCATGTTTATTTGCATACAGTATTTGCATAGTCTTCTAAGGATACATAAGCAAAATTTATTATTTATTTTAATAAAAAAAAGTTTGTGTATTGTCTTTACTGGTTTGTAGCACTACAAGAAGTTGCATTTTTCTAACTTTATTTTTATTCCCATGTATTAATTCATATTTAAACAGAGGAACAGATAAAAGGCAAATATCTTTTTCTTCTATCTTTCTCTTCTAAAAGAGAAACAGATACTTGCCTTTTATCTGTTCCTCTGGATTTTATACGTTTCTTGCTTCTTGCTCTTTAAGTGTTGTCCCTTTGAAGTGGGTCATTTTCTTTTAAAAAATGAAACCACAGGAAACAAGTCTCTGCTGAAAAATAGTATTCATCCCAGTGCAAATAGGCAATTACTTTAAATGATTCTTACCTGCTGCTCCTAGCATTTTCTTGCATGAACAGAAATCAGCAGCAGATTGATTTTGGTGAGGTACACTCTCATGATTCTATTACTTGAAAACTGATTACATCCGACTAGAGATGTAGCAGAGGGCATCTGTCACTTAGGATCTGATTCTCTGAGAGTGTGGGGCCTTGTACTTAAGTGATTGGGATACTAAATTTGTATTAGGTGAGTTGGCTGAAATTGTCCTTTAAAGAAACAGAAGTTATAAATATTGTTGGCTCAGGTGGGCAGTTTATTTTTTCTGGTGGGTTATATGTTTTGTATATAGAGAGGAGTTAGTAGTTTGGGAATCATAAAGTTAAGTAATGTTCAGCCTTGTTACTTTCAAGCAGTGCAGCAAACTTAACTACATGACAGATAAAAAGTCTTGGGGTGTATACGACTTACTAAATTAGACTCTCTTAGGGATAGATCCCGGGAATTTGTATTTTTCAAATAAATACTTTGGATGCCTGGTGGGTAGCTGTTTGAGAGTCACTGCCTTAGCTATCCAGATAGTTGTGACCAAAGACCTATTTGGGTGGGGGAAAGGTACAGCTTAAATTTGAGAAAGAAATGAGGACTGCTGTGCTCTTTACTAATTTCTGTGGCTAGCTATATAATACTTGGCTAACAGTGTCTACTTAGGACACAAATTTTACTCCTTTTGTTCAGGATTAGGTTTTGGAACTTTACCCTTTCTTAACTCTCCTTTGAACCCAGAATATTTTTTTTCTCTTTGCCTTTTTTTTTGAAGGGTGGGGCACTTGGGAGGATGGGAAGACTAAAAATTCTTTCAATCTAAACAGCTTTAAAGGCTTTCAAAATTTCCTGTCTTTCTCTGATTTCTGTCCTGGCTTCTTAGGCATGTCTCCAGCTGGACAAGAAACAGTAGATGCAAATCTGCAGAAACTCACACAACTTGTAAATAAGGAATCCAACTTGATTGAAAAGGTCAAGTTTACTTCAATCATTATTTTATAGTAGTTTAGTATTTTCGACAGCTAATATTGTAATTTGGGTCATGCATTAACTTCACCCTTTTAGTTTTGTAAAGAGTTTACTTTTCGGGAAGCTGTTTAAATCTACTTTTACTAAAGTTTTATATAATAGAATGTTTTGAAGCCAGTAGTGGCCTGCTTTGGAAACATTGGATGGTTTAAATCTACTTTTACTAAAGTTTTATATAATAGAATGTTTTGAAGCCAGTAGTGGCCTGACTGCTTTGGAAACATTGGATAATGGTTTTGGGTTTACTTTTACCACACAATTTGTACTTTTCAAGGTAGGAGACCCAAAAGATTGGCTTTAAAAAAAACAAAACAAAAACACTTCTTGTTTGTGTGCCTATCTCTGAGGTTAACATTTCTTGAGATTGTAAGCACCTGTGCTTACTCCTTTCTCATTAATAGCACCATGATGTCTTTTTCTTTCTTCCATGTGAACTGTTTTGTTTTTTCTCCTTCCTGTTCCTCTCTGTTCTAAATGTAGGCTATAGTTTTTCACCAGTGTAGATATTTGCCACTTTGGAGGTGTTCATTTTGTAAGAGATATTGAGGAACTGGGCAGCGGAGAAAACCAACAATGGAAATTTCAAGGGCGACTCTAATTGGAAAAATATAAGAGGTTTGCACATTTTTCCCCAGGTGTCTGACAAACTTGCTTTTTCTTATGCAAATGAATAATACTTCATTCTTTTACAAACTGATGGGGCAACAAGGCCTAATAACAGTGGCTAGCAGTTTTGAGGTCTGAGTAAGAGGCACTGTATTATATGAGCTTTATGTGGATTTTCTCATTTAATATATTACAATAGCTCTATGTGTTCAGGTACTTCAGTATTATCATCCCCATTTTACAGATGAGGACACTGAAGCTTTGAGAGTAGCTTATGTCACCTGCCCAAGGTCATTCAGCTGGCAAAACTTAGACTGGGAATTTGAACCCTAAAAGTGGAACACTAGCATGAACTTTACAGTTAGTTATTTTCCCATCAATCAGCTGCCTAGCACATGAGTGAGACTGTGTGTCCATTACTGGTAGTACTAGTAGTCAGGTTTACAAATGGTGTTATCTGGGATGACCTTCTGTTTCTTTTTGCAGTATTTTATATGTTGTTAAAATTTGAGAAGTAGCAGGGTAGTAAAATTGTAAGAGTTCATTATTATTGAAGTTTTGGTAAACTGAGTTAAAGCCTAGTCTGTCTCAATTCTAAACTCAACCCAGTAAGTTTCATGGGAGGAAATACGTTAAGTGTGAATAAAGGAAAGCACTTGTCTGCTAGATGAACGCTATCCAGTATAGTTTCCATTTTCTTTGTGTGGCAAATTCCTGAGAGATACGGGAAGGGAACTGGGAAATACCTACACGGGAGGAAATACGTTAAGTGTGAATAAAGGAAAGCACTTGTCTGCTAGATGAACGCTATCCAATATAGTTTCCATTTTCTTTGTGTGGCAAATTCCTGAGAGATACGGGAAGGGAACTGGGAAATACCTACATGTGCAGAAGGTGAAACCAAGAGGCCCTATCACCTTTTTGTACATTTCTGTCATCATCAGTATATGAAAGTTTCCTGACCCATTTCTATCAGGCATTCCCTGCCCTGTACCCACCAACTCATTCATACCTGCTCTTCAGTGGGGAGCATGGGGTTTGCTGTTTGCTACAAGACGGTGGAGCTACAAATGCTATTGGCTACCACTGTTCACAATTTGGACAGAAAATTTGGAGCTTGAAAAAAGAAAGAGCTGTGTTTGAGGAACTTAGTTCTTGCAAGAAAAAATAAAGCATCTTAACACAATTGATTTTAATAGTCACTGGTAATACTTTTTTCCGTTGGAAAATTAAAAATTAATCTTCTCTCCTTTCCTACAAATCCTGTATACCTCTGCTGAAACATTTTGTCTATACTTTATAATAGCATCTTGAGAAGATAAAGGAGAGTTTTGAATATTCTGCACATATGCAGAACTCTAAAAAAGCCTGTCTTTCAAGTGGGTGATATGCTGTTTTCTGTTGGTTTTGTGTTTTGGATGTGAGCTGCTTTCAAGTCTTTCATTTAAGTTAAATTGATAGTGAACTCAGCAACAGGACCTGAATCTTGCACTTTGTTTTTAGGGTACTCTGGTTAAAGATAGCTTTCTAAGGTCTGATTCAGTTCTAAATAACCTGTATCCTAGTGTTTCTAGGGATGTTAATGGGCTTCTCGTTAGAGTAAGTCTGAAATTTTGAAGCATTTTCTTAATATGCTCAATATGCTCCATATTAATTTGTTTCTCTAAGGCAGGCTTAGAACTGATCCAGTGTTTGGAAGACCTCCGGATTATGTCTAAACAATTTATCCTTCTTTCTGCCTCTTTTTCTAACTTCCTTTGGTCTACATATTAAAAGCTTAAAAGAGCTGGTCATTTTGAGTGGAGTACAGATCATTTCATTAAAGCAAAGAGGTATAGTTGAAAGAACAGTAGTGTTGGAATAAGACCAGGTTCAAGTTTCAGCTCTAATGCCAGCTTTGTGACCTGGAGCAAATCACTTAAATTTCTGAGCCTTGTTTTGCTAATCAATAAAGTAGGGAAGGACCATGTCTGCCTTTTCTTCACAGCATGTTGAGAAGATCAAATGAGTATTACATCTGACCATACATTGTAAACTGTGGAACTTAAGTGTAAATTTTACACTTATCATTAGAAGACTTCTTAAACTAAGTCATGCTATGGTTGAGTTCAGTGGAATATTCATTTTGTGAAATTAGTATGATTTTGTGAAGGTATCAAGTGTGAGCCACATCACTTATTACAGATACTGAGTCAGCTGGTATTTGAGGTATGACATTTAGAATTCCTGAGAGATTATTTGTAAGAAAAAGGTTTTTCTAGCAGTCCCGGAAACATATGGTTCTGTACTCTTCTAGGCTATATTTTGGACAGGGAGACCACAATCCACATAAGTGGTGCCACAGCATTAGTCAGATGTATCTTTTGTACTTTCTACAGATGGATGACAATCTTCGCCAAAGCCCTCAGCTTCCTCCTCGGAAACTGCCAACACTTAAACTGACTCCAGCAGAAGAAGAAAGTAATTCTGTACAACGGTTATCACTCTGACAGTCGTCAAGCTTTGTGGCAAGAGCCATATGATTGTTGCAGTAGTCTCTTACACCAAGTGTGTGAAGGCAAAAAGAAAATACCATTAATAGGTATAAAAAAGACTCCAAAACAAAAAGAACTTTATATGACATCTATTTTTTCTTTTTAATTAGGAAGCTTGTATTCTAGCTTGGCAGTGCATTTTAAGTAACATCAAAGTGAATGCTAGATGAACTTAGTGGGTGAGGGGAAGAAAACATATTGTACTGTATATAAAAAAAATCCTGCCTTAATCTTGGCAGATTTTTGCCTTTGGTTCACGTGTTGCTGACCAAAAGCTACAATTCTGTTCTAAATGTGCACTCTTAATTTATTCAGGTTAATTTATTCAATTTATTAACTTAATTTTCTTAGACGAAACTAAATACCTAATATGTAGCTCTTTGGCTGAAGCTTTTTTCTCTTCTGTTTAGAAATCCAATGCCTATTTTAGAAAGAACAAGGAAAACTATAAATTCAATACAAAAGCTTGTATTTACCTTTAAAAAGCAATGAGGAATGTGTTCTTTAATTATGTTCTCATAAGTCTAATCTTTTGGAGGTTTAGTACCACATATATAAATATTAAAGGTGGTTACATATAATATTCATCTGCTAACATGCACTTCAGTATATCATTGGTATTTGCTGATGTGTTCAATATAGGTTAGCAAGGGCTCTTTTAGTTTACTGGGTGAATGTGACAACTTTAGACCTGTGTATTTGTAGTTCATCTTTAACACTAGTTGTCTCTTTCTTGTATTGATACCAGGATATCGTTATTGGTCATCATTATTATGCTAGGCTGTAAAATCTTATTGAAACTTGCCCAATTGTTAGACACTACTCAGGAGGAGCCCTTGCTGTGGCCAGGGTAATAGAAATACCTAATGTGCATCTGGTCCAAGTTCTCCATGCTTGGCTCAGGCCAGTATTCTTTCATAAGAAGCATATTGTGCAGTCAGAAGCTTTCTAACAACCAATTATTTTCCATATATTTTAACCACAGTTGAAGGATCCAAAGGAATAATCAAAAATAGCAGATTTTTAAGAATATTTTCTATTTATTGGTTGCTGAATTGTTAAAGGATTTGCTGTGTGGTAATTTTACTTAAAATAGAAACTTGCTTATTTTAGTGGTTGAGGTGCTTCTGTTGTCCTAAAGCCACTTCTGGGCTTTTTAAAATGTAGGACCATGTTTTTGATTAGTGTCTTAAAAGATTACTATGGTGCTCAGCAAATCTTATCAAGTCTAGCAGAAACCCATATGTTGAGAAAACAAGCTTTGTGGTCAGGAGACTTGTCTACTTTGAGCTGAGTGGGGCTCAATTGTGTTTGACCTGCATCCTCCCAATTTGTTCTGTATTTAGGTGGCTATTTATACAGGAGTCTTTAAGTCATTGTAAATGTTTTTTCTTGAAAATTTTAACTAAATGAGAAACAAAGATAGTCTTCAAAATCTTGTTCATCTGTTTGGATGCATTTAAGGAAAGTACCTAAGGAGTTTCACAGCAGGGTGTGCGTGTGTGTGTGTGCGCACAGTCTTCAAAATCTTGTTCATCTGTTTGGATGCATTTAAGGAAAGTACCTAAGGAGTTTCACATTACTTCTACAGCAGGGTGTGCGTGTGTGTGTGTGTGCGCACGTGTGCGTGTGTGTGTTGTTAATCTTCAAAGGCAGGTTATTAGATTTCAGCAATCTGAAATCTGTATGAATATTTTATATTGAGAATCATGATCATGAAGCTTTATTGTCCTCTGGGATTGATACATATTGGAGAAATGTGGTTAGCACATTAATCAGACATCTGTTTATGCTTTAGTCAGGGTTAGTCATTTTCAATGATGATTTATAGTAAGCCTTCCACAGAGCATTTGAAGTGGCTTACAATTGTAAAACACATGTAAAACAGGACAATTATAATTGGTTTTTGAAAAAATAGAAAAAATTGTTGGAGAAAGAACTATATCAGTGATAACACTAACAGATTCTAAAATTGAATGGTAAACTTAACTCCAAAAGTTTCTCCATAGGCAAGGTCAAAAGATAATACTTGGGTTATGTAAGTTTTTCTTTCAGTAAAACTACTAATGTCCATTATGAAGAAAATGTATTTAAAGTTTTATATGAATGTGAGAGATCATGTTCTTATAATTCACAGACTTCAACCAAGAAGTATACTGTAATGTTTCATGTATTGAAATTCAATCAAAAGAGGTCATTTTAGAATAACAAGTATTTGTCTTTTTTAGTAGAGAGTATGACTGTAGTATGATTTATTTGCTTTTCGGTCATTCCTGCTTTGAACTGCTTTTAACCTTACATTATAATGTATAGTCCATGATGCTTCCAGACTAACTGTCCTAAGATGCAAAATGTGATTTAGGTAAGTGAGGATTTATATGTTGCGTTACTTAGTTGAGCTTTTTTTGTGTAAGCAAATGCGATGATAGGAAGCTATAACTCAGCACAAAATACTTTAGGGACCAGCCACGTATATAGGAGGAGAGGAACAATTTTTCAGACTGGACAAAGGGCTTGTGATCAGCCTGTCAGGATATGTTTTAGATAAACTTTGAGACTGCTGTGATAAATTGTTCAGTCTTAAATAAAATTCTGTGAGCCACTGTCTTTTGGAGATGATGGAGGAGGATAATGTGATAAATGGGAATCTGCTTGTGTATATTTTTGTTGGTACTATAGGAGCAAACAAATTTGTTCAGTCTTAAATAAAATTCTGTGAGCCACTGTCTTTTGGAGATGATGGAGGAGGATAACGTGATAAATGGGAATCTGCTTGTGTATATTTTTGTTGGTACTATAGGAGCAAACAAATTGGTCAGGTAATTCTTACAGGATGAAGATCCTTCATCAACAAACTCATCAATCATCCATAGGACTGATTATTTAAATAACACTACTGAAACTGTATAGAACATTGAGGATGGTTATTCCTTCAAAACTGTTTTTTGACCCCACAAAAGGTTGGCATTAACAAACAAATCAAATATCAACTTAGGTGTGTTGGTATTATTTTGTGGGGAACTAGAGGATTGGAGATTTTACAAAAGCAAGCATTTTTATTTTCATTTGTAATTTCTATTCATTTAATATTGCAAGTTATATTAACATGAAGGAATGTAGAAGCTTACTTCAATCAGATCTAAGTTAAAATTTTCAGAAGTCTGTAAAAATAGAAAAAACTAAACATCAAAAGAGTTTTCTAAGGTAATATCTTGAATTTGAATTTGGTAGTATGTTTCCTTAGAGTCTCTTCCAAAAATATGCACTTACCAGGTCTGTTAGGTTTTTGGACAGTTTTTTATAAACTATCAAAAACGAACCCTTTTAAAACCAAAATGTAAATGCTTAAATACAAAGACCGGAAGCTGAGTGATGGGTACATGGGATATCTGTACTATTTTTGTAACTTCTTATGCGTCTATAATTATTTCAAAATGAAGTGTTTGTTTTTTGGTGGCTAGCTGGTAACGAGGTCCAAACCCTTGACCTTGGTGTTACAACACTGCACTCTCTAACCAACTGAGCTGACTGACCAGCCTTTGAAAATGAAAAGCTATTTTAAAAAGTAAATTAAATAAAGTAAATTTATCTTTATTTACATATACTATGATTTAAAATATAATACTCTAAACATAGAATTCAGTTCCAGGTGAATAAATACATAATAGGAATACAATTTTTATTTTATTCTTGAGTTTAAAGGAAAAAACAATTCAGGTTTGTAACAAATGGTTATCTAAAGCTCTATCTTGCCTTACCAAAAATGAAAAAAAAAAAAAACAAAAAACAACCACCTAAAACCAAGAACTCCTTTTCCCTATAATATAAAAAAATTCTGTGATTTTATTTCTAATTATGGCACCTGGGTTTACTTTTGAGGATAAAATATTTTGAAAAAGCTCTCTGTCTCTGCATGTGGTAGTTCTTCTTTGCCTTCTATTTGTTAACTCCCTAGATACACAGTGTGACAAGATATTCACTAGGGCCACAATTTATTTTATTTTTTATTTATTTTTATTGAATCATAGTTGATTATACATATTTTGGGGATTCAGTGTTGAATACCAGAAATTAAAGAAGAACCAGCCAGCTGTTCTGTAGGCTCTTTAAACAGGAAATGGAAATAAGATTGATGGAAATTAAAAAGTTTCTTTTTTATTTATTTATTTATTTATTTATTGGATCATAACTGATTATACATATTTTGGGGATTCAGTGTTGACATATGTTGATCAAATCAATATTACTAGTATATATATATTGTTACAAATTGTATTTATTCTTTATGCCCCTTGTCCAATCTCTCCCTATCCTCCTCTCCCTTCCCCTTCCCACCTCTGATAATCCTAGATTTCTTCTCTCCCTCTGAAAGAGTAATGGTTATTCTGTTGATTTGTTGCCTAGATGATCTGTCCAGTGCTGAAAGCTGTGCTCAGGTCTCCAAATATTATCATAGAGTAGATGCTTCTTCTGTCACTCTGGAATGGGCTTTGTGGAGAGAGACATCCTCTTCTTTTCTTTAGTCTCTGCTGGTGACTCTCCTTGTGTCAGTGCACTCCAGTGGCTGGTGGACCCTCTGCGTGGTAGTTGTGATGTCTAGCCACTTTCGCGGCAGCTGTGGTTACTGTGGTGGCTGTGGTGGGCCACCCACACGGGGGTGATGTTTTTGGCATGCTCCTTGGAGCTGGTGTTGTGCCTGGTTCTGGAGGGGGTCTGGTCCCCAGCTCAATGCCTTGGGTGCCTGGGCGGGCCCTGAGGCGCTGGTGGTGTGCCTGGTTGTGGGGGGGGGCTGGTCCCTAGCTGGTTGCCCCGGGTCTACGGGTGGGGACCATGCTTTAGTGAGGAAGGTGTGACATGTCTGTGTGCTTTCTTAAAAAAACTCAAAGGGATTTAGTAATTGACTTTGTCTTGGTTTGGTTATTTTTATAATTGAAATCCTGAGCAAAGCAACAGGGATAATTTGAGTTGTAATGATGGTCTTTTGTATATGTTCTTGGCATTAAGAATTATTTTTTGTGCTTTTTTGCTGCTATTCAGCTCTGTGGAATTTACATTTACTTTTCAATGTTTTCATTTCTTTTGAGCAGATTTTTAAGAAATTGGTTAGCTGCATGAAATCATAGGTCAGTGATCCCATTGTCCTCAAAGGTTTAACTGAAGTTTCATTAGATCTTCAAAATGCTGATTTTCACAGAGATGGAAGGATGGAGGTTTTATTTCATTTTTTTGCTTTTGTTAAGGGTTAGCAAAATAATTTAGCTCAGAAACTCTTTTTTTTTCCTTTTTGTCTTTTTTTGTGTCCGGCAACAGATCGCAATCCTCAGTGTCACGCCCATACCGTACCGGGACCGGCAACAGGATCGCAACCCTCGGCGCTGCGCCTGCACCTCGCTCAGCCAGTGAGCGGGAACCGGTCTGTATGTGGGATCCGAACCCTCGGCGGGAGTGCCTCCGCGCTCCCAAGCGGCGCACTGCAGCAGTGCGCCACCGGGCCGGCCCCAGAAACTCTTATAATGTTTACTGTGAGCCCAGGTTACTTGGCCTGGACTTAAAACTATTGCGATTATGGTGGAGAGGTACTCTACGAATTAAAAAGAATACAGAAATTATTTTTTCCAGACAAGTATGCCATGGACTACTGATGAGAGTTAACATTCTTGAACAGTGATATGAGAAAGGGTAACCTCAAGTTGGATGTTTTTGAGTAGAGAAAGGAATGTTGTGGTAGAAGATTGTGCAGAGCAAAATAAGCTAGTTTCTTTACAAAAAATGATTATGTTGTGTAATGTTGAATATACTAATTATCCTGAAAAAAAATTAATTAAAAAAAAGGAAAACAGGTCTTTTTGTATCCTCTTATTATTAATTTGAAATTATAGTATAAGATTTTTAAAAAACATCTGTTTAGTTCCTCGGAGAAGCAGTTCCTAAAAGTGTATTTTGACAAAATATATTATGGAAATAGCGGGTTCCATGGCCAAATAAGTTTGGGGAATACTGGCTTAGACAAAGTTGAATTATCATGAGCTTTTCAGAACCTTTGATATGCTAATGTGCGTTTTCAGTCTCCAAGAAGACTGAAATTATATGCCATTTTCCTAATTTAATGTGGACTTTTTAAAAAAGTAGGTATCTTGTGAGATTTGTGTTCTGAGAAGTACACCTAGGGAAATGCTACCCTAGAGTGTTTTTGCTTGTTTTGTGTTCATTTCAAAGGTTTCTTACTGTTTTGTGCCCCTCTAGTGAGTGGTGGTAAAATGAAAAGAGACAGGTCAGGACTCCCTGGTACCATGGAGTTGAGCAAGGGTGGCTGTGGGTGTAGATAGGTTGGTATTTAGGCATGTACAAGGCCCCTTGTCAGTCCAGCCCCTTTCCCTAGAGCCCCAGTCTGCCTGGAACAGCTGTACAGGGCTCTGACTTGGTGGTTTCAGAGGACTAACCAGTTCTTAGGCACCCCTGAGACAGAGGGAACCAATTTGAAATTCCAGAACAATTTTCCAAACCTTTTCTGGCTGTGCTTTAAAAGTGTCAAGAAGGCATTGTGTGTTTATAGAACTAAAGTCACATACAAGCTGTGACTTTAGTTCTATAGAAAGTTTACAGTTCATAGAAAGTTTATAGTTGCTTCAGTGATAAGCAAAGGAAGTTTAATATTTTCAAGTTTTATTCTGTTACTGAAGACATAGTCTAAACAAGGATTGTGTGTCTGTGTGTGTACACATGCATGCACACATTTTCTAGGAAGGGGGTTCATAGTTTTTATTAAATTCTCAGCAGAAAATATATATCCTAAAAAATTTAAACCTCACTAGGCCTCCAAATTTTAGAGGGTTAAATAAATATGCTTGATTTCCCTTCAAAGTATAAAACCAGATCACGAATCAGGCATAAGGATGTTTTTTGTTTGTTTTTTGCAGTGTATACAGTTGCATATTTGGAACTCCATGTTTTGGATGTGTATTTGAAAGAAAGTTTGCCTTTGGGTTTTGAGTTATAGCGTAATGGTGAACATCTAGCCACATGAAAAGCAGTTGGATCTTTGTTCTGATTCTTCAGTTTTTCTCTTGTAAATTCAGAGAGATGCCTTTTAATCATTTAGTTTACATATCCCAGATCCTTGGAAATGACGAAAAACAACTTGCCAGAGTTTGCATCAGTCCTCAGTGAATCATGCAGTATAGAGAAGGTTGTGCTGGCCATTTGTTCTTTGAACCATTAGCTACTTTCTCTGCAATGCTGGCATCTTTATCTCTTGGAACAGGAGGGTGTACTCAAGCTTTTAAGTTAAATGCATAAAGATAAGCTTTATTCCTCTTGTGACTTAATTTTTTATTTTGTAAAATAAGAAATAATGTCTTTCAGGGCCAGCCCGTGGCTCACTTGGGAGAGTGTGGTGTTGATAACACCAAGGCCATGGGTTTGGATCCCTATATAGGGATGGCCAGTTAGCTTGCCTGCAAGAGCGTGGTGCTGACAACACCAGGTCGAGGGTTAAGATCCCTTTACCGATCATCTTTAAGAAAAAAAGAAAGAATGTCTTTCCATTTTTTTATTCATCTCAAAGTGGGAATTTCAGGTGTTTGTAATGTAACTTTAGCTTTCTGGAAGAATGACAGTAAAGAAGACAAGAAATATATATGGCTGCATGTTGGTTTTGTCCCACCAAGCCTATCTTTGAATGGCAGATATTTTAAACATCTGTTCTAGTGTGCAGATACTATAGTTTCATAATAAACAATCTTAAAATAAGCAATGTTGGCCATAATTTCAATATTCTAGCCTTGCCTAGTGTGAATATATTTTACTCAGAGACTATGTATAAATACCCAGAAGTGGTGATGATGATCAATGTTGTAAAGAATTTATTCTAATAAATGAGAAACTGGATATAATGATATAATAGCTATTTTCTCAATAAAATTGCAAGTCACCTGAATGTTTATTTATTCTTGGTTTAATGTTATTTATCCTTGAATATTTTCATTGGGAAGAATTTTGGGGTGGTTGAAAATAGTTATTCAGTGCTGGGACTGAGCTAGATAGAGGGTTGTTCTCTTTACGTCCGTTCTTTCTGTTGTGCATTGAGACCACATGTGCTCTTTCTACCCTGTGCTGTTTAGACCTCTCATTTGTGTATGGCTTCAGACACTCACACAACTTTTCAGGGATATAGTTTTCTCATCTTTTTAGCTCTGTGAATTTCTTTAAAATTTTCCCTTTCGCCCCCCCAGACAGTCCAATGATGTTCCGATTAATTGAATGGAAGACACACACAGAAAAATAATGCAATTCTAGATAGGAAGGAAGATATGTTTTTTGCTGCTTTGGTTATAGGATAAGATATATGATAGAGAACCCTGTTATTTATAGCTGTTAGTTAAATAAGGACAGAATCCCTGAGAGGATGGGTGCCTTTGGTATTTGGTAGTAGAGTTTTTTTGTTTTGTTTTGTTTTTTAGGTATAATTTACGTAAAGTAAAATGCTTAAATCTTCCAAGTAGGATTGTTCAGGCATGTGAGTATTTTTCTCAATAAGAAGCTGGCTACATCTTTGTAGATACTTCTGTCCCCAGAGAACACAGATCTTAATTTCCTTTCCAGATGAAAAGTCCTTGGGTAGATTAAGATGGTTAGTAATGATAACTTGCCTTCTGCAAGTGAACAGAAAAGAAGAGTTGCTATTGTGGAGTAATGGAATCCTTTTAAGGAGAGACAGCTATTTATTTAGGGTCATAAAGCTGAGAACCATACAACATAGAACTTCATAAATTTTGGTTTTTAATTGCTTACCTCAGAGGCTTGACTTTAGTCTGGAAATATTTTGGGTGCTCAGAAACTCCTGGATGCCTATTTAGTGTTAGGTTCTTCTATGGATGGTAGGCTACAAGCAGTGCGGTTTTTCATTTGCCACAAATAGTAGTTATCAGTAGGAAAACTCTTAAGTTTTGCCATGTTGGTATCTTGTCTGAAGTTAACCTCCATAGGAGAAAGTTGAGATAAAAAGAAGCCAGTAAGATCACTAAGTACTGCACATATGTTTGAGACAAATGCATAAGGGAACAAGAAGGAAATGGTAATGAAAAAATGTAAGGATTTGTCTTACTCCAAATCATCTTGTAATTAAGTTCCTAGTTGTAGAACAAAGGAGAAATTAGTCTCATCTCGATCTGACATGAGCTTCAGAAGAAAGAATGAGAAACCATGGTCCATTTCTCCAGGTACATACGTCAGCCTCTTGGAATGCTTTAGACATCTGTGATTAAGACATGAAGACAGCTGTGCATCATCAAAGACATTTCTACTTTCTAACTCAGCCAACTCACTGCTCCAAAAATTGTGCTTTTCCAAGTAGGAGAGAAACTATTACATTTATCCTCCTTTTTGAGTAAGAGTGGAAAGAACAGGGAAATTTTAATATTTATATACACAATTAAGGATTGGTTCTTCAGATCCTAGTTTGGGGAAGGTGGTCTTCTCAGGAATTCACATTTTGAAAAAGTTGAGAAATCTTTTGGTGTAGAAAAAGCATGACACTTTGCAAAGATCATAATTAAGGCCAAACAGATTTCAGTTTTATTTCAAAAGCAAGAAGCAAACTGACTTATTTGAAGATTGTCAGATTGTGCCTATTCTGATATGTGTTGTCCCAATTTTCTCCATGAGGGGGAAATTGCCTTTTTCATCTAATGAATATGATTTACATTTTGTATATAATAGCCAATTCACAAGGTGACTACTGCTAAAATGGTTCAGAAAAAGGTGGGGGGTGGGGGTGGAGTGGATATAGTAGATGTAGAAATTAAGAGAAAAAAGGAACAGATAAGGACTACACACACACACACACACACTCAGAAAAAGGTGGGGGGTGGGGGTGGAGTGGATATAGTAGATGTAGAAATTAAGAGAAAAAGGAACAGATAAGGAACACACACACACACACACACACTCTAAATGTACATAAAATTTAATCACTGAAGAAGTGTCTGGCCCAATGGAAATTTAAGCAAATTTAATCCAATCTCTGTAGTTTGGGAGCCATTCAAATCACATTCATGCCAAGCTCAACATCCATCAGTGAATCACTGATGCTATATAGAAGCTTTGAGATGCCCATGTTGCTAAACCACCACATTTCTGCTTTTCCTCCTTAATCTCTCAGGGAGGAGTCTGTTGTGCAGGTGAGTGCCTATGATTTCCATGCACTAGTTTACTTTGGGGGAATACAAAGAGAAAGTTAAAGAGCCTGTCCTCACGGAGCTCAAAATATGAGGAGGATGTACATACTTTCAATATGGTACCAAGACTTGGCATCCACATAGTTTTCCTCTTCTGCCCCACAGAGAGTGTTTACAGATATCTTCCCAAAGCATAGAAGGCAAAGAGAAGTGCAGATGTAGTTTTTAGTTTAGACCATACAAGATCCTGAGATCCTGTAGGAGAGGTTTAGGGCTGTGGAAATCTATGATTAGTTTCATTGGTTAGTTCATTTACAGTTGGGGGAAGCTAAATCAAATTTAAAAGGGTCGGGAACCAATCAAGTACTTAAAAGAGGGAGAATTTAATATAGGATGGTGGTACAGATTACAAGAACACACCCCACCCCCCAAAATCTCTGCCTTCATGGGCTTACAAGAAGAGCAGTAAGGAGGCCAGGGTGCTGGGGAGCCAGAGACTGGGGGAATAGAGAAAGTTAATAGAGGCTGCCCTCACGGAGCTCACAATATGAGGAGGATGTACATAGTTTCGATATAGTACCAAGACTGGGGCAATAGAGACTGGTCAAAGGGTTAGCTGGGGCCCGTCATAGTGTGGTTTTCAATTGCCCACCCTTGGGATGTTTTGGAAATGTGTGGTGGCAGTTTTGTTGTATTGAAGCCCTGAAGCCATTTAGCTGGCAAGGGTGGGGGATGGCCCTGCTCGACAAAAGTCCAAACCCAAATACCATTAGTCTGCTGCCGAGAGGTGCTGAAGACCTTGTAAGCCTTGATCAGGTTTTACAGAACAAAAGCAGATGATGAAAATTGGGACTTGCCAACTGGCTCTGAAAAAAGGAAGGGTTGCTTAATGCAGTAAGAGTGCCAGTTTAGAGATTTTAGAAGAACAAGTCATCTTGCTGGGAGAAATTAATCTTATAAAAGCAGAAGTTGCATGTAGAAAGGCCTTCAAGACATTGCTCTAGATATGATATAATTGGGGTTATGGGACTGAGGTGAATGGGATGTAGAGACAATGGATTTTGGACTTAGGAAGGTAGGCTTAACATAATATACCAGATGGGTGATTTTGAGAAAGTTACTTCCCTCTCAGTCTGTATTGCTGTTTATTGCAATTCAGTGGAATAACTAATTCTGAATGTATGAACATTTTTATATATTTGACTTTTATTCATTATCAAAATTTAGAGTATATCAATAGAAAGATCCCCATATCATCTCTTATGAATAACCTCTGTTAATATTGGTATCTATTCTTCCAGCCTTTTATTCTCTGCATGCACACATACAAACCTGTATGTATTGTAATCCCCTGGTATATACTTTTCTGTAACATGATTTTTAGTGGCTGTGTACGATTTCATTGCATGGATATAGCATCCTTTATTTCATCCCCTTGTGATGGACACTAAGGACACTTATTCCTCTTGCAGTGGTCTTGTTACATATTATTCAAGTTTCTCAGGAAGATTACACCACTTTATATTTCCTGCAGTCCTATGTAGGAGAGCCTGTATTACTGCAACCCCATCAGCTTCAAATATTATTTTTCTCTTTACCAACTTGATAGGTAAAAAATAATATTTTATTTAACATATATTTCTTTGATCAGTAGTAGGGTTGAATATTTTCCTCCTATGTTTATTATCCTTTTGTATTTCTTCTGTAAGTTATCTATTGATATTCTGCATCAAAGGCAAATCACTTAACTTCTCTGAACTCCCATTTCTCAGCTGTAAGATGGGGTTTCTGTGGTCTGAATGGGTAAACACACACTGCAGGGCCAGAATACGGCAGGTGCTACTCAGTACTATCCCCCTTCCTGTTCTTTCCTGGATTAAGAGCTCCTAGAAGATGGAGACTCTTTTCTTTATTGTATTTCAGTACTCTGCACAGTGCTTGGAACATGGAAGGACTCAAAAAGTTTTTGAGGAAGGAAGAATAGATAGGATTTGAAAACATTTTGAATACATCAGGAAAAGTTGAAGCCAAGATGCAATGAATCAGCAGTGAGAAGACTGGTGGGTTCCTCAGATGCTTGCTATTAACATGGAAGAATTTGAATCTTATTCTAAAATTACTGAGAAACAGTTTCTTACAGACTGAAGTGACTAAAGGATATTTAACACCTATATTCAAGGCTGTCACTAGCCTTAAAAAGTTGGGTAATTTCTTTTTTGTAAGCTAAGTATTTTAAGTATAATAAGAAAGGTGAATAGTAAAAGGAATTAATGATTATTGCTTTGTAAAGTGAATAATAATTATTAAAAAGTGATTAATCCTGATTAATATTAGATTTTACATATTAGATTTGCTTAGGCTGGGAGCACATGTGCAATGATAATATAATCATATAAAAATGGTAATAAGTTGAAGTAACCCAGAGAGGTGGTCCCTCAAATGGTGTCAGGACTAGTTTTATTTAACATGTCCTATGATCATGGGGGAGAAGGAGTCAGTGGTTTGTTAATGAGATTTGCAGATGGCTTTAAATTGAAAAATATTGTAAACAGCAGGAATGACTGAGAAATGATACAAGAGGATCTGGAAAGGTTAGGAACATGGACAGGAAATCAAATGATTCAGTCTGCAGTAGTGCAAGCCAATCTGACATCTGGGGACAAATAAGAAGAAATACAGATACACCATGAAAGAGACAAACATGGAAAATAGTCATCTCAGAGGAAGGGGTAGGGTATTAGAGGAAAACAAGAGAAAGGACTCAGGAACCAATGGTTGTTGAATACCCACTACGTGCCTGATACTTTCCATGCTGATTTCTTTTTGACCAATTCAGTACTGTGTAAAAAATAGTTTGTGCACAAGGGCTCAATACTTAATGAGACAGAAACTCATCCTCCCTGTAGTTGATCCTAGTGTTGTAGAGGGTTAGCAGTATAGAGAGCATTGTGGAAGTGGCCTGGAATCTCCAGAAAAGCTCCAGTAGGAGAGATCACTTATCACAACCCTGCCTGGCCATTTCTCGTTCAGTGGGTATTTTCAAGAATTCTTGGAGAAGCTTCCACCAGGCTATACCAGCTGCCGGCAACATGATGGGGACCCCACAAAACCTGTGATGAGTTAGTCCAGGAGTCCAGCTTAGGCAAAAATAAGACATGTCTCATGATGGCTGTCACATGAGGTGCTCTGTTTCTTCCAGTCATGCCTGTCTTCCTGTCTCTACCAGTACCTTCATGTTAGCCTCTAGTAACATAGAGCTCCCATCCCAGCACTTTGTTTGGGTTTCCTACTATCCCTTATTCTTCTCCCTTGCTATAAAGGTCTGCTGATTGTTTGTATTTCCTCTAGATATCAATGAACTAATTTAGATTTATTGGCAATATTGGCTTAGATTACATATCCCACCCCCCTTTTTTTAACATGCAGCTACTACTTCTCATTTTTTCAGTTACAAGGGTGTCTTAGGTATTCTGTTATAGCAACAGAAAATTGAGTCTGGGTAATTTATAAAGGAAAAAAGTTTATTTGGCTCATGGTTGTGGAGGCTAGGAAGTCCAAGAGCATGGTGCCAGCAACTGACAAGGGCCTTGTGCTGCTTAATCTCATGGCGGAAGAGTGGAAGGGCAAGCGAGTGTGTGTGAAAGAGGGAGGGACAAATGGGGCCAGACAGCTTTATAACAATCTATACTTGCAATAACTAACCCACTCCCTCGAGAGAGACATTGATTTCCTCTTAATGACCTAATCACCTCTTAAAGGCCCCACCTCCCAGCACTGCCACAGTGGCAGTCAGATTTCACCATGAAACTTGAAGGAGGGGACAAACCATATTCAAACCATAGGAAACAGCTTGTGGAATTGGGTCATAGTGAAGACTACATGGAGATAAAGAAGAAGGGGACCAAATTATTCTAGGGAGGACAAAGCCTGAGCAGGTACTATTGACTGTTTCCATTCCCCATCCTGAGGAGCAGACCAGACTACTGGTGTAAAGAATATGTGGATGGACTGAGCTAGAAAGGAGACATATCAAAGTCATTTCATTTGTAATTCCAGTTCTAGTTTGTAAGATATGTTAATGGCTCATTTTGGAAGCCTGAAGCTGACTGTGTCACCTGTCCCCAATAATATTTGCCTTGTAACAGGACCCCTATGTGGCTGAAGCCTAAAAAAATTCATCCACTTATTCAACAAGTATTTACTGAGTGCCTCCTGTGTTCCAGGCACTGTTCTTGGTGCTCAGGATACATCAGTGAACAAAACAAAGATCTCTGCCCTTGTGGTACTTACATCCCAGTGGGGACAGACAATAATGTACCTAATAAATAAGCAGATTGCATAATATAGTAGAAAGTGGTAAGTGCTATGGAAATAGGAAAAAGTAAAGCAAGGGATCTGGGAGTGCTGTGGTTGGGAGCAAGCTATGTTATTAAATACAGCAGGATAGATGTCATTGTGAAGATGACATTTGAACAAAGACTTGAAAGAAGTATGAGGTTGGCCTTTCAAGTATCTGATGAAGAGCATTCTAGGCAGAGGCTATAGGTAGAGCTTATCTGGTATGTCTGAGAGACAGCAAGGAGGCCAGGGGCTCTGGAGCACAGTGAGCAAGGGGGAGAGTAAAAAAGGTGAAGTCAGTGAGCTCAGGGATGGGAACAGACCAGGTAAGAGCCGGAGGCGTCTGTAAGGCTTTGACTTTTCCTCTGAGCCATTGCAAGGTTTTTGAGCAAAGATGTGATGCTGCTGATTACTTTTTAAAAGGACTGTGATGCTGAGGACAGACAAGGGTGTAACCAGGAAGACAAGTAGGGAGTGTACTGCAGTAACTTAGAGCCAAGAGATGGTGTCGGTACAGATGGATCAGGAAGGTAGCTAGTGGGAATGGTAAGAAGAGATTGGATTCTGAGTGTATTTTGCAGGTATTATCAGTAAGATTTTCTGGCTGATTAGATATGGGTTGTGAGAGAACGAGAGAAGAAGGCTGACTTCAAGATTTTTGGCATGAGCACTGACTTGATCAAGTTGCCACCGGCTGAGGTGGAGGAAGGCTATGAATAGAACAGCTTTTGAGGGGAGATTACGAGTTCCGTTTTTGACATGTTGAGTTTGAGATGTCTATTCAACAACCAATGGAGATGTTGAGTAAACTTTTGTGTCTGTGTAAGCCTGGAATCCAGGAGATACAAATTGAAGAGTCATCAGGGTAAAGGTATTATTTAATACCACGAGACTGAATGAGATCATCAAGGGTTTATGTTCCAGAGAAGAGAAGAGGACTAAGAACTGAGCCCTGGGGCTTTCTGAACACTAAGAGGTCACAGAGAAAACCAGCAAGGAAGGCTGAGACTAATGAGGTTGGAGGAAAATTAAAAGAATGTGTTATTCTTGATGAATGTGAGTCAAGGAAGAGAGAGCGATTGGCTGCATTGAACGCAGTTGATGGATCATGTAAGATGAGGACTGAGACTTGACCATTGGATTTAGCAAAGTGGAGGTCATCAGTGACCTGGACAAGCAATTTTGATGGAGTGGTGAGGGCATAAGCCTGATAGGATTAGGTTCGGGGAGACTAGGAAGAGAGGAATTGGGAAGGGTGAGAAGACACAAATGATGAACATGATCATTGTAAACAGCATAATAGGGCTGGGGAAGATATCTAGAGGTAAAAATGATTTACCCTGGTCCTTGAGCATCCATCAAGGAGGCAGCCACCTACTTATTTATGTATAGCTGGAAAGCAAGTGAGTGTGCAGCTGCAGTGTTGAGCTAAGTCATTAGGAAATCTTCCTCATTAGCAGAGACCCAAATGGGGTTTAACAGAAGTTGTCAAGGGACTTCTTATCTATTACAAAAACAGTGCTATTTGAAACATGGGCTTTCTCTCATAATGACGAGCTCAATTAATTTATTTTATAAATAAGGTATAGCATATCTACACTTTTACACTTAGTTAAGCCAGATGATGCAGAGACCAAGTCAATTACTGGGGTATTTTCTTCTTTGTGCAGGATTTCAGCTTCTGTGATTTAGTTAATAGAATTTCTTTTCTCTACCCAGGACTGGGACCCAGAGAACTAAGCCCAAATGAAATGAATCTGTATCTTTATTTTCCATTTGAGCTACTTAGTGACTGTGTACATTCATTAGGAGACAGGATGAGAACATATTTGAAAATTAAAGGATTATCGCTGTAGAAAGCATTGCAGGTGCTGTGTGAAGCATAAGGATGGACTAGGAAAAATGTATTGTGATAAAGGCACAGAATAGTCTGAAAACAAACTGGAGGCCTTGGTGGAATCCTCTCTCTTACCCTCTCTGTCTAGTCAATCATCTAGTCCCACCTGCTCCTCACTGTGGTTGTCGCTAACAGTTTGCCTCTCCCATGGCCCTGGTTTGTGATTGTCTTTTCCATCCTGGCTCGCTGCTGAAGATAGACTGTTGGTCTCCCAGCTTCTGGTTTTGCTCCTTCCCAACTCATATACCACATTGTTGAACAGAGATCTTTCTAAAATGCAAAACGATCATGCTTCCCCCTTGCTTAATACCTTTTTTTTTTTTTTTTTTTGTCTTTTGTCTTTTTCCGTGTCCGGCAACGGATCGCAACCCTCAGTGTTGCCCCCGCACCGGACCGGGGACCGGCAACGGGACCGCAACCCTCGGCGTTGCTCCCGCGCCTCGCTCAGCCAGTGAGTGGGAGCCGGTCTGTATGTGGGATCCGAACCCTCGGGCGGGAGCGCCGCCGCGCTTCCCAAGCGGCGCACTATCCAGTGCGCCACCGGGCCGGCCCGCTTAATACCTTCTAATGGCCTCTTCTTATCAAGTCCGAGCTCCTTATCACAGCTTATTTCATTATTGGTTCTAGTCTAACTGTGCCCCACTTTCTGTTCTCACCATCAAAGATCCAGCAGCAAAACCACTGAAATCTCCACATACACCAGACTTTCTTTTAAATCTTTGGATGAAAAGACCCCAATGAGTAACAGAAGAAGTAACAAAATTAATTTAACAAGACTAAACAGATTTTTAAGCTCCATTAAAATAGAAATGGAAGGGATGTCCTTTGTTTCAATATTCCATATATTCAAATTATACCGGATGTTTTTGTTTCTTCTTGTCTAAAGCACATGTACAACAGCAGTGCACAAAAACCAGATGTTGGCTTCTCCTTCTCTATTCAGCTTTGAGAGCTCTTATGGCTTAGTCTTTGGCCCTGTTTTTACACATTACTCACTTTAAACACTTTCGCTTGCTTGTCTTTTCCATTCCCCAGGCTTTAAGTACTGCCTGTATTTGAAGTCTCTATGATTGACATCACCAGCTCAGGCATCTCTTCTGAGATGAGCCTTATATCTAAAGCTGAACTCTAATTGTCACTCCATCAAAATCTCTTTTTCTGCTAGTCTTTCCCATCTCAATAAACATCACCTGCATCACTCCATTGCTAAAGCCAGAGACCTAGAAATTTACCTCTCCTTTTCAGTTCATAAGAAAACCTACATTCAGGCATTTAAAAAAATGTTTCATATATTACTTGTGTAATCTTCATAACAAATTTTTGAGGGAGTGACTATTATTATCACCTCCTTTGTAGAAAGGAAATCAATGGACAGTGAGGTTAAGTAATTTGCCCAAGGTCATACAGCTTACTAATGGAACTGGGATTTAAACCCAATCTGGATTCAGAGTTCATGAGCTTCACCTTTACTTTTGCCAACTGTTATTCTTGGTACCTCTCTCTGATTCACCCCTACATACCACCTATCAGAAATGCAATCAGGGGCCGGCCTGGTGGCGCGCTGCTACAGTGCGCCGCTTGGGAGCGCGGCAGCGCTCCCACCGAGGGTTCGGATCCCACATACAGACCGGCCGCTCACTGGCTGAGCGAGGTGCGGGCGCAACGCCGAGGGTTGCGATCCCGTTGCCGGTCCCGGTCCGGTACGGGCGCGACACTGAGGGTTGCGATCCGTTGCCGGACACGAAAAAAGAGACAAAAAGGGGAAAAAAAAAGAAGTGCAATCAGTTGTAATCCAAAAATGTGCTTAATCCATCACAATTGCCACCACCCTTGTCTTTTGCCGAGACTATCATCATAATTCCATGGAGATTTCCAGTTCTACTCTTGTCATTCCCACCTCGCTGACTCTCTGCTCCCAGTCACTCTTCCCAGAGAAGCCGGGTCTTAGTTTACCTGTAACTTTTTTTTTTCTGTGAAGTCTTCCTTAACTCCCTTATCTAAGGCACATCCCCCACTCCCCAGTTATTCTTTCTCTTAGCATCCTATTCTTTTCCATCGTATTACATTTTATAATTAAAAATGATACATTTGTGTCTATTTTTTAAAGTAAGCACCATGAGAAAAAGAATTTTGTTCTTTTTTCCACTACCTAGTACACACAGAGTTTGGCACATAGTAGGTACTTAGCAATATTTGTAAGTGAATGGATGGATGAGTGGCTAATATTGAGTAAGAAGTGACTATAAAATTTTTATTTTATGTGTTGAAATGAAAGTACAGTTGCACCTCTTTATAATGCACTAATGAGAGGAGGCCGTATGAATTAGTGAAAAATAGCAATGTATTTCTTAAAAATAAAATGCAGTTTTATTGTTTTGTCGAAGGACATTGTATAATTCTGGTAAGCATGCCACCATTGCTTCCATCCCCACACTCCTTTCTAAGAGATTCCATCCCTACTCTCACAGTCCTAGCCCAGCTCATTGGACAAGACTTGGAAACTGGTCATCCTGGGCAAATTAGAGTCTCCCTGTTCAGAATTTAGAAACTGGCAATGAGAACAGATCTTCAAGGTAACTGCATTCATCCATCCTTCAAATATTTTTTGAGCATCTAGAATGAACTGATCATTTGGGTTGTAACGAACTAGACACATCTCTCCTTGGCATTTACAGTCTATTGAAGAAAACTGACAAGTAAAGCTGCTACTGCAATACAGCATGTTGTGTGCTGTGATACAGAGAGTACCAAGTACTACAGGAGCACATAGGAGATGTTCCTTTTTCAGTCATAGGAAGGTAGAGAAAGCTTCCCAGGTGAGGTCATAGCTCAGCTGGAAGAAAGCTTAGTAGATCCAGGGGAGAGTAAAGGGGAATATGGTTTCCATCATGAAAGCCATTGTCCGCCTATGCAAAGTGTGGACTTCATCCTCAGAGCAGTGAGAGTCCTGAACAAGGTTTTTAACAGAACAGTGACACATTCAGATTTACACTCTAGAAAGATCACTGTGGTCTCAGTAGGGAGAATGTATTAGAAGCAGATATACCAGTTAGGAGATTGTTCTAGAAATCCAGACAAGAAGTGATGATGGCAGGAATAAGTTGGTGACAGTGGGAAGAGGGAGCATGGACGGTTAAAGTGATATTTAGGATGGTGATGAGATGAGAGAGAGGAATAGGGACAATGTCCAGGCTCAAGGCTTAGACTAGCAACGGAATCACCTGCTGAAACAGGAGACACACAAGGGAGCTCAAGGAAGAGGTTGGGGCTGGAGATCTAAATGTGAGCATTATCTGCATAGAACTAATTAAAGCCTTTGGGGTGGATTTTACCCAGGAGTTTGTGGGAGTGAAAAAGAAGAGGCCCATGTGTGGCACCTTGAGTAGCTCCACCATTGAAGGAGCTGGGTGGGGAAGAAGAGCGTGCAAAAGAGTTTGAGAAGATGTGTCCAGAGAGCCAGTTGGAAACCCAAGGAAGAGTGATGTCATGGAAACCAATAGTGAGACCCTTTCTAGAAGGGTCTGATTAATGTCAGTGCTCTAACAAAAAGAACAAAGCAAGGACAACTTCAAACGTAATGAATTGATTGTGGATATCTAACAGACATGAATATTCTCTTAATTAAGTGAACATTATTCTTAACAATCTTATTAACAGCAATCATTTGCTTGTGTCAAGAATGCTAAGGTAAGGGCTGGCTGGTTAGCTCAGCTGGTTAGAGCATGGTGCTGATAACATCAAGGTCCAGGGTTCAATCCCTGTACCAGCCAGCCACCAAAAAAAAAAAAAAAAAAGAATGCTAAGGTAAGCTTAGCCTAACACTTTGCAAAGTCTCTAAGACTAGAGTCTGGATTCATGACAGTTTTCTGAATTTGGGTTTCAAATGTTATTACATGTCAGTTCATGAAGTGCACTTGAATGTCAGAGTTGAGAATGTGGAAAAAAGTAGACATAAGGAAAATTTATTTTAAAAATGTTTTTCAACTTTAAGGAAAGCATCTAACAACGCACTAAGTTTAGCATTTCATGTGTTTATGACCTATCAAAAACTGCCAGAAACTTAGTTGTGAGCAAGAAGAAAAAGATGTTTCCTGTTTGTCATCTCTCAGACTGTCCAACTTCTGAAGGCCACTTTGCAACCAAAAAAAGAACTTTCCTTCATCATTGGACATATGTCGAAGGAGAGAAACATTAGTAATAGGATCCAGGCCATGTAATGTTCATTACACAATTAGATGCTGATGCCAGTGGGTAAACACTTTTTTCCATTTTATTTTCAACAGTCTGAGTGTTCCTAAGAGGCTTGCATGAGATTGGGTCTGGTACTTTAATCAGAATTTTAGTGTATTTTCAGTATTGGTAACATCTCCCCCCCTCCTACTCATACTGTGCAACAGACTCTCCTGGGTCTGATTTGTGCTCTTTCTTCTGAAAGTTTAGTCAATTTAATATACACAGTGGACATATTCTGGGGGAAAAAATGCTAGGCTTCTCAGCAGAGTCATTTTAAAGATTAGGTGTTTAAAAACAAAGCTATACCATTATTCATCACATTACAAGGCCAGAAATATAGTGCTGTATAATGTTAAATTAGAGCTTTTCTTAAGGACTCTTGTTTTCTCAGTCTTGCAAACACCGTGAACTTCTCTGAAGATGATTTTGTGGCACCCCTCTGAAATTTAAGGTCCTGGAAAAACTGAACAATGTTTACGGAATGCTTTCCATTTAAAGCTGTTTTGTTGAGGGCCGGCCCGGTGGCGCACTGGATAGTGCGCCGCTTGGGAAGCGCGGCGGCACTCCCGCCCGAGGGTTCGGATCCCACATACAGACCGGTTCCCGCTCACTGGCTGAGCGAGGCGCGGGAGCAACACCGAGGGGTGCGATCCCGTTGCCGGTCCCCGGTCCGGGACGGGGGCAACACGGAGGGTTGCGATCCGTTGCCAGGCACAGAACAAAGACAAAAGACAAAAAAAAAAAAAAAGCTGTTTTGTTGAGTGATTACCGAAATGGAAAGAAAAGCTTAATAGGAAGGCATTCATGGTCAAGGCTACCTATTCTTGGGTCCAGGACAGAAGGTCTGAGTCTAGCCAAATGGCCCTAGCTCATGCCCAGCCATAGCGTGAGCACAGCCTTTTCTGTCCTTACTGGGTGAACGTAGGACTGCAGGGGTGTGACGGAGGGCATGAGTCTCAGCCTACAAACAAAGGTTTCCAGATAGCTGTCTTTGTTTTCTATGACAACTTCATTTCTAGTGCCAGGCTCTTACTTCTTCTGTCTGAGAAAAAACAAAAAAGAAACAGAAAATGCATGACCTCAGTCTTCTCTGGGGTCCCTTCCCTACAGTTATTGATGCCAGCATTTCTGGGGCTAATGCAGTGCCAAGGCGTCTGGGGTGGGCCCACCTGGTCCTCACTACTCTGTCTACACAATTTATCTCTGAGACAGCCTTGCCCTCGCCTGGCTGGCCTGGCCCTCTCAGGCCCAGTCACTCTCTGTGCTGTGGCTCCCGTATCCCCGAAGTATCACTGCTGAGGCCATCTGTGTACCGTGCTGACATCACTCTCCCAGGAAGCAGCGCTGATCCTCTGCTCCTGCAGCCCACAAATCCATCTCTCTGTCACCTCTACCTTCACCTCATGCTAGTCAATCAGATTCTCTTTCTAGTTTGGGGAAATTGCTTCTGTCCCTCCATGTTTCTTCAGGACAATCTTTTTTTTTTTTTTTTTTTTAATTGAATCCTCTTCTGCTAAGGGCTTAGGCTTCTGTTTCCAAGGCTTGGAAGGAAAGTCTTTGCTTTGTGCCCTGCTGCAAACCTCCTGTGAGGCAGAACCATGGAGTCAGCTGTCATCTGCTTGAATGGGGGTGGGCAGGGGTGGGGAAGGAGTGTGCAGAAGGGAAAGAGGGAAAACAGGGATGAAATGGATAATGGATGAAATCACTGTAGCCAGCTAGCTCAAAATATCATCCAGCCAGCATGCCACATCACCTCCCCTGACTTCCCCCTGAGATTTGGACCTCCAGTGTTTGTTAGGAAATAGTGCCTCATTCCTTTTGGCCGTATTTCCTGATTTCCATGGGCCCAGGGGCCTATGGGTTTGTATACAGACATGTACACCAAATTACAGGAAGGGAACCCTGAGAGAAAAATTTTGCTTTTAGTGAGAAAGGAGCCCTGGATGAGTTAACTCAGCCACAGGACCAACAAAGAGCCATGTGTCTGAGCAGAGCACCCCACTATGTGAACCATTCTGATCCAGCTCCCCCTCTCCAGTGCTTGTATGTTTGTGCTGGATGGGAGGCTGTATGGAGAAACAGAATGGACTATAACCCAGAGTGGGCCCAGGTAAGGCTGCTACTGCTCTGCATATTCCCACCCCTAACATGCACATGCAAAACAAAACACACAAAAGACAGGCCACAGAAGGCTTTTCCTTCCAGCCAGAGAGACCTGGGGTGAGCAGGGACATCAAGGACCCCTTAAGCAGCTGGAGAAGAGAGGGGAGAGAGTCCAAGGTCTATTAGAGGTCACAGGTGGTCTGGCACCACCCCAGAGCTTTGGTAGGTCTGAGGAGCTACAGACCACATCACATGGCTGATCACAAGGACAGTAGAGAGGGACAAGAGAAATGCAAGCAGTAGCATGGGTTATGTGTGCTGCAACTTCCTGCCACTGCCATGTACGTATTCCCAGACAAGCAGGAGAAAGGCTAGGGAAGAAGTCCTGACATCGTGCAGGTGGGGAACGAGCTGGGGAAGGGGTATTATTTTAGAAGAGTTAGGGATAAGCCATTAAAGAACCCTAACAACAATCTGTAAGCTAGAAGAAGCTACAGCAGTTACAGATCCCATCCATATCCATGTTTCTACATGAGTATTTCAATCCATGTACCATAGTGAAATAGGATGAGCCTTTACCCAGGTGAACCTGGGTAAGTGCTAGGTCTGCTATTTCCTAGCTGTGAAGTTTCTTTGGCAAAATACATGATCTTGCTATGCCTCTTTCCCATCATCTGTGAATGAGCATAATAGTTTTATAAGGTTGTACATTACCTGACACATAATAAGCACCAAATAAATAAGGGTTACTGTTATTATTATTATTATTATCATCACTATTATCATCTCTTTCCTTGATTTCATTAGTGAAAGACCACGCAGGGACCTAGTGCTAGAAACGTCTTTGGGCTTTTGCGCTTAAGAGTTTACATTATGCCAGATAAGTAAGAGAAGAGAGAGTGTATAATCAAATATCCAATGGGTGACTTCTGTGAGAACTTGAACAAGTGGTCACTCTGTTCACACATCAAATTCACACATTTGGGTTGCCATAATTTCTCTGAGGGCATTGGGACTGAGTCTACAAAAATGATGGCATTTGCTGAATTTAAGCCCTGAATAGCTATGCTGAGCTAGAAATATCTTCTCAAATGATGAATTCCTCTGCCAAGTCAAAGGCACAGCTCACAGTGGGCTTGGAACCACAGAAACATCTAATAGAGAGGTCTCCTTTTCAGGGTGACACCTAGCATTCTTTCACCTTCAAAACAGGGAGATGGTCACTTTCTAGAGCATATTCTTTGGCCTGTCTTGGAACAAAGACACAGGAAAGATTCAGAGAAAAGAGAAATCTCAGTAATTTATTAAGGTTAGACAAGTTCATCAAATAAAAATCCCAGCAGGAACTGTAAGTTATGGAACTTACAAAGTTTCTGGCTCCTACCTCCTCTGTTGCCTGTTGTCAAGAGCATTTGCGGATATAATAGCCAAATCTGTGTCCCCCAAATCCAGGTCAACTAAAGAAAGCAATGCATTTGGTGGAAAAGTCATAAAAATAAAGACATCCTAATAAAGTGGTTGGTTGGACTATTCTCACTGCATTTTGACCAGAAAAGGGAGCTACGGAAAGATCCTGTCACCATCTATGATTTACTCACCATAAAATCATCAATCATAGAATGTTGGCAATGGAAGGACCTCAGAAGTATAGCACCTCACTTCATCCTTGAACAAAGGCTTAAAGCTAATGTACAGCAGCTTCAGAACTAGAACCCAGGGCTCCTAACTCCCAGCTAGAACCTTTTCCTCCATCCAGGCAGATGTCCCAGAGGTGGCAAGAGCACACATTTTCAGAAAGTACTCTTTGCTTATTAATGAAAAGGTGCCATTTAAACATAAATCAGTATTTGCATCTAAAACAGCATGATGAATCCAAAGGGACCAGGAGGCCAACAAGAGCACAGGCTGTCTCCAACTTCTGATCAGATTGTTCTCCAAATTCATTTCCAAGTCATTTGTTAGGAAACCACATTACACTTCCGGATAGAAACAATGGTATAAACGCTGGTTAAATACCCAGGTAAGTTTAGCAAAGCGTATTTAACATATATCTTTGCCTGAAGTACCTGACTGTTCCTGATATTCCAAGTGCAGAAAGCCATCATTTGTAACTCTGTTTCATTCATTGAAAAGCAAATTCTAGACTCCAACTCAGAAGGCTGGCCACATAGCTCCCTCTTCTTAAAGTGGTAACAATTTCTCTTGCAGTTGCCTGGACTCCAGGGTCTTAGGGTGAGGGGGATAAGCAGAAACTCTTTCCCAGGCTCTAGGAACTTGCTGCCACTCAACACTGTGGGCTCTCAAACCTAGCCCTGGGATTGAGACCATCATGGCAATGGTCTCACTGGTCTAAAGTGAAATACAACATTTGAAGTCTAGTGCAGAGAGTTTTTCCCAAAGCAACCTGTTTTCAATGTAAAGAACCACTTTTATTCTGGAAATGACTTTTCTCTCTTTTGGGGGCTGAATTGTCTTTTTAGAAATGATTGTAGCAAATGATACTTGTTTTCTTAGTACTTGCTGTGGTTTGAATGTCCCCTCAGGCTCATGTTGGAATTTAACCCGCAATGTGGTGGTGGAAGGTGGGGCCTTTGAGAGGTTATTGGATCTCGAGGACTGTGCTGTTATGAATGGATTAATCCATTCATGGAGTAATGAGTTGATGGTTTAATGGGTTATCATGGATGTGGTCCTGATGGCTTTAAAAGTAGAGCTAGTGAGAAAGTTAGCTCTCTAGCTCATGCCATTCTCGCCATGTGATACCCTACATCACTGTAGAGTCACACCAGGAAGGCCCTCACCAGATGCTTTCCCTGAACCTTGGACTTCCCAGCCTCCAAAACTGTAAGAAATAAATTTCATTTCTTTATAAATTACCCAGTTTCAGATATTCTGTTATAAGCAACAGAAAACTGACTAATACAGTATTCTTTCTTGGAAAAATAGCATAATGGCAATCCTATGTTGTTGGTCCCCAGAACTGTGTTCCAGGACTTTGGGAACTCCAGTTCTAAGAACCACTGCCCAACATCTCCCCATTTCTCTGGTGAGTAGGGGAAGGCTTTTGCTGTAATGTTTATTCCCCAGGGCTTTGGGAGGGGTAAACAAAAAGGAAGTGATGGGGCAAATGAGAATTGGAGGTCCTTAGTTGTTTTAGACAGTTTGGGATGCTATAACAGAATACCATAGATTGGATGACTTAAACAACACAAGTTTATTTCTCACAGTTTTGGAGGCTTGGAAGTCCAAGATCAAGGTGCTGGCAAGTCTGGTGAGGGACTGCTTCCTGGTTTACAGAAGGCTGTCTTCTCATCACATCTTCACAAGGTGGAGAACAGAGGGATCTCTCAATGTTACCTTTTATAAGAACACTAATTCCATTCATGAGGGCTCCACCCTTACGACCTAATCACCTCCCAAAGGCCCCACCTCCTAATACTATCGCATTGGGGGTTAGGATTTCAACACGTGAATTTTGGGGGGACATAAACATTCTATCTATAACACTAGTCTTTTATCATCGGTGCATGGACACTTGTAGCTCATTAATTAAATGTCCCAAAAGAGGGACTGATTGAGATTTTTAACTTTCTCTATTGATTTAGAAGACAAACTCCAGGTGAGCCAAGGTAACCCTCAAACTTTTTAAATTGAGACTAAGTAGAAATATATGATATTTCATATCATATTTATATGACTTTTTCCTGGAATTTGGGTGGGAGGTGGAGGAAGTTGACTAAGCAAATCAAAACCAACAACAAATTTATAGGAAAACGTTTATTCTGTCTAGCAATATGATCTTAAAAGGAATGTTTAAACATCAATTTGCATTAAAAATGAGAACATTTTAAAGGCAGATTTGGGTAGACCTTGTTTAGTACTCTTGTTTGTGTTATTCTTTTCTTGAAAGTAAAAAATAAAGTAAACCCATATTCACCTCCTATTGGTCACCACCTCCTTTTCGTTCTCTTGGAAATCTCCCTTAAACTGCCCTCTGTCACTCTTCTGTCATGGATGCTGCCTTGATTCAGGCCCTCATCACCTCTTGCCCAAAGCATGGTTTTCAGACTTCTTTTTTGAAACCACAGAATACTTTCTTCCAACAAAATCTATATGAAAATCCAGTTTATAAATAAAAGACAGCTGCTATAGTTGGAGCAGGAGTGGGGGGTGGATCTTGCTGGCTTACTTACCCCCTGCCTTTATCATTCACTCATTCAATAAATATTAATTGAAAACCACCAGCCTAGCCTGTCAGCTTAATTTCCTGATTGAGCCTCCAGGCTCCAGTCATATGTCTTTACAATCTACCATCCATTGTGGTAGTAGAATTAATTTTTTAAAACTCGGATCTGATCTGATCATTACCCTTTTCAGAAACTGATTAGAAATAGCAACTTGGTTTTATTTCACAGGCTAATTCAATTCCTATGGATAGGTAGTAGTTGCCTGGAATGATATTTTGAGAAAGATACTGTCTCGTCTAGATTCAGGGGAAGTATGTGGTTGACTAGGGACGGCCGCCACAGCCAGGGGTGGGGCGTGAAGTCAAGCTTCTGTCTATCTGTCCTTCTGGCAGTAAATGCACAATAAATGTTTGAAGGTGAAAAAATGAGTGAATATATATATTTAAATTATGATACTTAGACTTTTTAGTAGTTCGGACAGCCCTTCCTTTCCGTCCAGTGAGCTCCTGAGTTGCAGTTTCCTGACGTGACTGGGTGTTTAACCTTGAGATGGAGCTGATCTTCCGACAGAGGCGGCCGTGCTCTCGAGCCGGGAGGCAGCCCTGTGCGGCGTCACTTTGGACGGGGCGGTTTGCAGCAGAGCTTCTGACGCTGGCCCCGGGTAGGGCGGAGAGCTGATGTGGGACGAGGACGAAGCAGAATGGGGGGACCGTGTGACCTCTTGACCCTATGGTGTCAGCCATATCTTACTGCTGGAGGGAAAAGCTCCAGACAGAAGCTGAGCTGTTGCTACCAAAGGCTCAGTGAGACGTGGGGATACGAGGAGTGGAGTGAGGCCCAGTGTCAGGGAAGGGACTCACCGCTGCTCGGGACTGTGCCGGGTCCGGGCTGAAGTGCATGGGCACGTGCATCCCCACGGAGTCAGGCGGGACCACGGGTGCCTGGTGACAGAAAGCGGACTCCCAGCAGGCGTGGTGGCCACTCCCGGCGTGGGAGAGGACTTGTCTGGAAGCATGAGTGAGTCGCCTCTGGGGAATGCCAAGACTATCTGTGGGACACCCATCTGGAGCAAGCCGGGAATGGTTAAGAGCCGGTGTAGTCCTACGTTCTGATGAGATCTGAGGCACCACTTGGGTCACAGAAGCTTTAAGAAAAACAGTTCCTGAGGAAGACAGTTGTTTAGAAATAGTTGCCAAGGCTACAGCATATCCCTCTGTCACCTTTCTCAGAGAAGTGAACTGGTATTATACAGAAAATGTTCTGTATCAGGGACACAGAGAACTGAAGTCCTGGGCCAAGTCTCCCCAAGGCCTTTGCTGGGGTGTCAGCTGATTGATGATGTTCAGGCAATTTGCTCCCTCCCTTAGTTTGCAGTAAGGGGACGGGGTGAGAATGAGAGGATCAAATATGGGTTGGGTTTCCTTGAGGGAAGATGGTGGTCTGTGTTCAAATTGTATGTGCCTAGGTCAGATGTGGCCCACAGCATCTGCCATGCAACCCAGCTAAGAGTCATTTGACATTTGAGATAACGAAGGTGTCAAATCATCTTAACTGGTGAGATAGGCCTGTGTTTTAAAGCCCTGTTCCAGTGGTCATTTCCTAACTTTAACACCAACATAATCAGGGCCTCCCGCTGCCCAGGAGGGCAGTGCACAGCCTCCTGCATTAGCTTGGTGCAGGCAGAAATTCAGTTCCTTTCAGGTAGTTAAAACTGGATCATGAACCATCTGTTCCTAGTGTTTTCCCAGGTTGCAAACTTAATCCAGGGAAGATGGAATGTTTTGCAAACTCTGCAGCTATTAGTTTCCCTGCTGATCACACTTCAGGGTAGTGGGATGTTTTCCTAATGATAAACTCTCCTGAAGCTGGAGTCATTTAAAATGTACAATATCAGCAGTGTTCAGAGAAAACATATTACAGCTGACAAAGCAAAAAATCTCTGGAAATCTCTTTGCCTCTGCTCTGTTATCCCATTGTCCTATTCTCTTTCACAAAGAAAGGATTTAACCTTTAAGAAGGATAGTCTGGAAACTGTCTCTGTCCCTTATCAATGACTTCACCAGATGCTGTCCTCACCTACTCCACTTGCTCTGTGGCTAGGACAGGATCAAGTATTGTGACAGAAGCTGTATGGTCTAAAATATTTATTATCTGGCCCTTTACAGAAAAAGTTTACCTTAACAGTTCAACTGTTTCTAGTAATAAAACAGTGCAAATTATAACCACAAGGAGATACCTTATCTCACACCTACCAGATTGCCATAGATCATCAAGGGAGAAGAGTAAGAAACACACATATGAACAAAGAGACATGTGCAAGCATGTTTACTACAGTCTTATTTGTCAGAATCTAAAAAGTAGATAATTTTCACTAGGAAACAAAAGATGCAAATTTCTCTCTCTACTTACACTGGAATACCTTTTTGAGATTTTACATGGTTATAAACTTGCAAAACATAAGTTGAGCAAAAAAAAGCAACTTGCAGAATACAATAATAGCATATTTTATCTAAAATTTGAAAACATGCAAACTTAATCTGCTGTGTTGTAGATTAAGGGTGCACAATGAGCCAGACCAGACTACAAAGTCTGGCCCAGGCTGGCAGTAGAGAGCAAGCTGAGATGAATCCCGTGCCAGCTTACTGCCAGGAGGGGAGAGGTGCATCTTCCCAGGACCTCCCTGGCTCTTCAAGGACATGTGCCCAAAGCTCTGTGGTCTCAACAGCCCTCATGAAGAAACCCCTGGGCAACAGGATCCCTTAATTGTGGGCCTACTGCCTTTAATACCATTTTAGGCTGGGGACCAATGTATTGTCATACAGGAATTTACTGCAGTTATGAACACCCACATGTTATTTATTTGCTGAAGTATCAGTCTTCTTCAAGGTTCTAGTTCGATGGGCCGGCCATGTATACGATAGATGCATGTAAAATATGTAAATACCAAATTCAGGAAAGTAGTTACTTCTGGGGAAGAACAGAAAAGAAGGAGATCAAGAAGGCACCCTAGGGGGTTAAAATTGTATCTATAATGTTTTATTTCTTCAAAGCATAGAAAACAAGCATGACATAATATTGTGATTTGACTAATTGGGAGCAGACAATGTGTGGGTCAATAGGTCTGGAGGGGTGGAAGAGAACCAGAGTTTCTTGGTAGAAAATGAGAAAAATCTATTCTGGGGAAGAGAATGATGGGAGGTGGCACCCAATCTAGGTTGCTATGTCTACTGTTCAATACTCAATCGATATTTGTTGAATGGACAAATTCAACACATTTTTATTGAGCATTATGTCATAGGCACGAGAGGTGGGATACAGAGATGATAAGACACAGTTCCTGTCTTCTAGGCACTTACAATCCCCATGAAGGGAGAGTTTATGCTACCAACTGATGGCCGTGCACAGCAGAATGGAAACAGTAGCACAATGCAAGCAGTAGCCAATTACTGTGGGAAGCATCAGGGGAGAGACCATAAATCTGTAAATCTGGGGAGAGGAGGATGGATCAGAGAATTCTTTAATGGAGAAGTGTATGCTCCGCTCACGAGACTAAAGAATTCCCAAAGGAGGAAAAGATGAGGAGGGGATTCAACTGCAGGAGTCCTTAGGGGATGGAGCTAAGCACAGCCTGGGTGAAAAGGGCATGGTGTGCTGAGGAAAGATGGAAAGCACAGCTCGGGTGTGTGTTTGTGCGTGTGTGTGTGTGTGTGTGTGTGTGCGTGTGTGTGTGGCGTCATGGAGTAGAAATTAAGGCCAGATGTAAGGGGCTGGGAAGGATTTGGCTGCCTTTCCAGCTTTGACTTCTTTCCACAGGCATGGGAAACCACTAATGGCTGGAAAGGTTGGAAGGGGCAGTATGACACGACCTGACCGGCCCTCATAATTATCTCTTGAAGTGGAAGGGAGAAAGAGAGGGGATCAGTAAGAACGGGAGGCAGAGAGGCCTGTGAGAAGGCTATTGAGACCGTCCAGGTGAGAAATGGCACAAGCTTATGCTCAGAGTGGCTTTGGGAATGGAGAGGCAGGGACACAGGCGAGGAGGTGAGGGGGTGGAATATCACTGTCACCCTGAAGGTATCACTCTCCAGAGGCACCGGTCATCACAGCAGCTGGACTTCCACACAGCACACCCTTGGGCAGAGATAGAGGGTCAGTGTTGGCCTGTGTCTCTGAGCGCTGAGAGAGAATTTTCCCCTGCCCTGTAACCCGCCAGTCTTTCCTCAGAGTCCGGTACAGAACTATTATCTTAGTAGGTGCTCAGTAACTCAGGCCCAAAGAGCAGCAGGAAGACAATGGATTACATCAGAGACACTAAAGATTCTCCATAGCTTTCAGCACCTGGGATGGAGAGAAGACAAGTTTCCAGAGCAGTGGGCTACCACCATCAAGTCACAAAGGGGCAGAGTTCTGTCCTGAGCCCTGCCTTGATACCCAAAGACATGCAAGAAGCCTGATGGAGTGCAAAGAGCCCAGGAGAGGAACTGGGGTGATCTGAGCTCTTTCTCTAGTTCTGGTCCCTTCTGCTGTGTGACTTCATTCAAGACCCCACTCTGGCCCTCAGTTTCCTCATGGAGTGGAGGAGTTGAATCAGATAAATCCTTTGTCAAGATGCCTTGGTTACAAGCAACAAAAATTGACTTTGGCAAACGTAAGCAA
>NW_007729270.1:101238-186949 GCF_000696425.1 Galeopterus variegatus | reverse complement strand
CCCGTTGCCGGTCCCCGGTCCGGTACGGGGGCAACACTGAGGGTTGCGATCCGTTGCCAGACACAGAAAAAAGACAAAAGACAAAAAAAAAAAAAAGCTGTTTTGTTGAGTGATTACCGAAATGGAAAGAAAAGCTTAATAGGAAGGCATTCATGGTCAAGGCTACCTATTCTTGGGTCCAGGACAGAAGGTCTGAGTCTAGCCAAATGGCCCTAGCTCATGCCCAGCCATAGCGTGAGCACAGCCTTTTCTGTCCTTACTGGGTGAACGTAGGACTGCAGGGGTGTGACGGAGGGCATGAGTCTCAGCCTACAAACAAAGGTTTCCAGATAGCTGTCTTTGTTTTCTATGACAACTTCATTTCTAGTGCCAGGCTCTTACTTCTTCTGTCTGAGAAAAAACAAAAAAGAAACAGAAAATGCATGACCTCAGTCTTCTCTGGGGTCCCTTCCCTACAGTTATTGATGCCAGCATTTCTGGGGCTAATGCAGTGCCAAGGCGTCTGGGGTGGGCCCACCTGGTCCTCACTACTCTGTCTACACAATTTATCTCTGAGACAGCCTTGCCCTCGCCTGGCTGGCCTGGCCCTCTCAGGCCCAGTCACTCTCTGTGCTGTGGCTCCCGTATCCCCGAAGTATCACTGCTGAGGCCATCTGTGTACCGTGCTGACATCACTCTCCCAGGAAGCAGCGCTGATCCTCTGCTCCTGCAGCCCACAAATCCATCTCTCTGTCACCTCTACCTTCACCTCATGCTAGTCAATCAGATTCTCTTTCTAGTTTGGGGAAATTGCTTCTGTCCCTCCATGTTTCTTCAGGACAATCTTTTTTTTTTTTTTTTTTTTAATTGAATCCTCTTCTGCTAAGGGCTTAGGCTTCTGTTTCCAAGGCTTGGAAGGAAAGTCTTTGCTTTGTGCCCTGCTGCAAACCTCCTGTGAGGCAGAACCATGGAGTCAGCTGTCATCTGCTTGAATGGGGGTGGGCAGGGGTGGGGAAGGAGTGTGCAGAAGGGAAAGAGGGAAAACAGGGATGAAATGGATAATGGATGAAATCACTGTAGCCAGCTAGCTCAAAATATCATCCAGCCAGCATGCCACATCACCTCCCCTGACTTCCCCCTGAGATTTGGACCTCCAGTGTTTGTTAGGAAATAGTGCCTCATTCCTTTTGGCCGTATTTCCTGATTTCCATGGGCCCAGGGGCCTATGGGTTTGTATACAGACATGTACACCAAATTACAGGAAGGGAACCCTGAGAGAAAAATTTTGCTTTTAGTGAGAAAGGAGCCCTGGATGAGTTAACTCAGCCACAGGACCAACAAAGAGCCATGTGTCTGAGCAGAGCACCCCACTATGTGAACCATTCTGATCCAGCTCCCCCTCTCCAGTGCTTGTATGTTTGTGCTGGATGGGAGGCTGTATGGAGAAACAGAATGGACTATAACCCAGAGTGGGCCCAGGTAAGGCTGCTACTGCTCTGCATATTCCCACCCCTAACATGCACATGCAAAACAAAACACACAAAAGACAGGCCACAGAAGGCTTTTCCTTCCAGCCAGAGAGACCTGGGGTGAGCAGGGACATCAAGGACCCCTTAAGCAGCTGGAGAAGAGAGGGGAGAGAGTCCAAGGTCTATTAGAGGTCACAGGTGGTCTGGCACCACCCCAGAGCTTTGGTAGGTCTGAGGAGCTACAGACCACATCACATGGCTGATCACAAGGACAGTAGAGAGGGACAAGAGAAATGCAAGCAGTAGCATGGGTTATGTGTGCTGCAACTTCCTGCCACTGCCATGTACGTATTCCCAGACAAGCAGGAGAAAGGCTAGGGAAGAAGTCCTGACATCGTGCAGGTGGGGAACGAGCTGGGGAAGGGGTATTATTTTAGAAGAGTTAGGGATAAGCCATTAAAGAACCCTAACAACAATCTGTAAGCTAGAAGAAGCTACAGCAGTTACAGATCCCATCCATATCCATGTTTCTACATGAGTATTTCAATCCATGTACCATAGTGAAATAGGATGAGCCTTTACCCAGGTGAACCTGGGTAAGTGCTCGGTCTGCTATTTCCTAGCTGTGAAGTTTCTTTGGCAAAATACATGATCTTGCTATGCCTCTTTCCCATCATCTGTGAATGAGCATAATAGTTTTATAAGGTTGTACATTACCTGACACATAATAAGCACCAAATAAATAAGGGTTACTGTTATTATTATTATTATTATCATCACTATTATCATCTCTTTCCTTGATTTCATTAGTGAAAGACCACGCAGGGACCTAGTGCTAGAAACGTCTTTGGGCTTTTGCGCTTAAGAGTTTACATTATGCCAGATAAGTAAGAGAAGAGAGAGTGTATAATCAAATATCCAATGGGTGACTTCTGTGAGAACTTGAACAAGTGGTCACTCTGTTCACACATCAAATTCACACATTTGGGTTGCCATAATTTCTCTGAGGGCATTGGGACTGAGTCTACAAAAATGATGGCATTTGCTGAATTTAAGCCCTGAATAGCTATGCTGAGCTAGAAATATCTTCTCAAATGATGAATTCCTCTGCCAAGTCAAAGGCACAGCTCACAGTGGGCTTGGAACCACAGAAACATCTAATAGAGAGGTCTCCTTTTCAGGGTGACACCTAGCATTCTTTCACCTTCAAAACAGGGAGATGGTCACTTTCTAGAGCATATTCTTTGGCCTGTCTTGGAACAAAGACACAGGAAAGATTCAGAGAAAAGAGAAATCTCAGTAATTTATTAAGGTTAGACAAGTTCATCAAATAAAAATCCCAGCAGGAACTGTAAGTTATGGAACTTACAAAGTTTCTGGCTCCTACCTCCTCTGTTGCCTGTTGTCAAGAGCATTTGCGGATATAATAGCCAAATCTGTGTCCCCCAAATCCAGGTCAACTAAAGAAAGCAATGCATTTGGTGGAAAAGTCATAAAAATAAAGACATCCTAATAAAGTGGTTGGTTGGACTATTCTCACTGCATTTTGACCAGAAAAGGGAGCTACGGAAAGATCCTGTCACCATCTATGATTTACTCACCATAAAATCATCAATCATAGAATGTTGGCAATGGAAGGACCTCAGAAGTATAGCACCTCACTTCATCCTTGAACAAAGGCTTAAAGCTAATGTACAGCAGCTTCAGAACTAGAACCCAGGGCTCCTAACTCCCAGCTAGAACCTTTTCCTCCATCCAGGCAGATGTCCCAGAGGTGGCAAGAGCACACATTTTCAGAAAGTACTCTTTGCTTATTAATGAAAAGGTGCCATTTAAACATAAATCAGTATTTGCATCTAAAACAGCATGATGAATCCAAAGGGACCAGGAGGCCAACAAGAGCACAGGCTGTCTCCAACTTCTGATCAGATTGTTCTCCAAATTCATTTCCAAGTCATTTGTTAGGAAACCACATTACACTTCCGGATAGAAACAATGGTATAAACGCTGGTTAAATACCCAGGTAAGTTTAGCAAAGCGTATTTAACATATATCTTTGCCTGAAGTACCTGACTGTTCCTGATATTCCAAGTGCAGAAAGCCATCATTTGTAACTCTGTTTCATTCATTGAAAAGCAAATTCTAGACTCCAACTCAGAAGGCTGGCCACATAGCTCCCTCTTCTTAAAGTGGTAACAATTTCTCTTGCAGTTGCCTGGACTCCAGGGTCTTAGGGTGAGGGGGATAAGCAGAAACTCTTTCCCAGGCTCTAGGAACTTGCTGCCACTCAACACTGTGGGCTCTCAAACCTAGCCCTGGGATTGAGACCATCATGGCAATGGTCTCACTGGTCTAAAGTGAAATACAACATTTGAAGTCTAGTGCAGAGAGTTTTTCCCAAAGCAACCTGTTTTCAATGTAAAGAACCACTTTTATTCTGGAAATGACTTTTCTCTCTTTTGGGGGCTGAATTGTCTTTTTCATTTGAAGTCTAGTGCAGAGAGTTTTTCCCAAAGCAACCTGTTTTCAATGTAAAGAACCACCTTTATTCTGGAAATGACTTTTCTCTCTTTTGGGGGCTGAATTGTCTTTTTAGAAATGATTGTAGCAGGGCCGGCCCGGTGGCGCACTGGATAGTGCGCCGCTTGGGAAGCGCGGAGGCGCTCCCGTCCGAGGGTTCGGATCCTGAGCGAGGCGCGGGAGCAACACCGAGGCTTGCAATCCCGTTGCCGGTCCCCGGTCCGGTACGGGGGCAACACTGAGGGTTGCAATCCGTTGCCGGACACGGAAAAAAGACAAAAAAAAAAGAAATGATTGTAGCAAATGATACTTGTTTTCTTAGTACTTGCTGTGGTTTGAATGTCCCCTCAGGCTCATGTTGGAATTTAACCCGCAATGTGGTGGTGGAAGGTGGGGCCTTTGAGAGGTTATTGGATCTCGAGGACTGTGCTGTTATGAATGGATTAATCCATTCATGGAGTAATGAGTTGATGGTTTAATGGGTTATCATGGATGTGGTCCTGATGGCTTTAAAAGTAGAGCTAGTGAGAAAGTTAGCTCTCTAGCTCATGCCATTCTCGCCATGTGATACCCTACATCACTGTAGAGTCACACCAGGAAGGCCCTCACCAGATGCTTTCCCTGAACCTTGGACTTCCCAGCCTCCAAAACTGTAAGAAATAAATTTCATTTCTTTATAAATTACCCAGTTTCAGATATTCTGTTATAAGCAACAGAAAACTGACTAATACAGTATTCTTTCTTGGAAAAATAGCATAATGGCAATCCTATGTTGTTGGTCCCCAGAACTGTGTTCCAGGACTTTGGGAACTCCAGTTCTAAGAACCACTGCCCAACATCTCCCCATTTCTCTGGTGAGTAGGGGAAGGCTTTTGCTGTAATGTTTATTCCCCAGGGCTTTGGGAGGGGTAAACAAAAAGGAAGTGATGGGGCAAATGAGAATTGGAGGTCCTTAGTTGTTTTAGACAGTTTGGGATGCTATAACAGAATACCATAGATTGGATGACTTAAACAACACAAGTTTATTTCTCACAGTTTTGGAGGCTTGGAAGTCCAAGATCAAGGTGCTGGCAAGTCTGGTGAGGGACTGCTTCCTGGTTTACAGAAGGCTGTCTTCTCATCACATCTTCACAAGGTGGAGAACAGAGGGATCTCTCAATGTTACCTTTTATAAGAACACTAATTCCATTCATGAGGGCTCCACCCTTACGACCTAATCACCTCCCAAAGGCCCCACCTCCTAATACTATCGCATTGGGGGTTAGGATTTCAACACGTGAATTTTGGGGGGACATAAACATTCTATCTATAACACTAGTCTTTTATCATCGGTGCATGGACACTTGTAGCTCATTAATTAAATGTCCCAAAAGAGGGACTGATTGAGATTTTTAACTTTCTCTATTGATTTAGAAGACAAACTCCAGGTGAGCCAAGGTAACCCTCAAACTTTTTAAATTGAGACTAAGTAGAAATATATGATATTTCATATCATATTTATATGACTTTTTCCTGGAATTTGGGTGGGAGGTGGAGGAAGTTGACTAAGCAAATCAAAACCAACAACAAATTTATAGGAAAACGTTTATTCTGTCTAGCAATATGATCTTAAAAGGAATGTTTAAACATCAATTTGCATTAAAAATGAGAACATTTTAAAGGCAGATTTGGGTAGACCTTGTTTAGTACTCTTGTTTGTGTTATTCTTTTCTTGAAAGTAAAAAATAAAGTAAACCCATATTCACCTCCTATTGGTCACCACCTCCTTTTCGTTCTCTTGGAAATCTCCCTTAAACTGCCCTCTGTCACTCTTCTGTCATGGATGCTGCCTTGATTCAGGCCCTCATCACCTCTTGCCCAAAGCATGGTTTTCAGACTTCTTTTTTGAAACCACAGAATACTTTCTTCCAACAAAATCTATATGAAAATCCAGTTTATAAATAAAAGACAGCTGCTATAGTTGGAGCAGGAGTGGGGGGTGGATCTTGCTGGCTTACTTACCCCCTGCCTTTATCATTCACTCATTCAATAAATATTAATTGAAAACCACCAGCCTAGCCTGTCAGCTTAATTTCCTGATTGAGCCTCCAGGCTCCAGTCATATGTCTTTACAATCTACCATCCATTGTGGTAGTAGAATTAATTTTTTAAAACTCGGATCTGATCTGATCATTACCCTTTTCAGAAACTGATTAGAAATAGCAACTTGGTTTTATTTCACAGGCTAATTCAATTCCTATGGATAGGTAGTAGTTGCCTGGAATGATATTTTGAGAAAGATACTGTCTCGTCTAGATTCAGGGGAAGTATGTGGTTGACTAGGGACGGCCGCCACAGCCAGGGGTGGGGCGTGAAGTCAAGCTTCTGTCTATCTGTCCTTCTGGCAGTAAATGCACAATAAATGTTTGAAGGTGAAAAAATGAGTGAATATATATATTTAAATTATGATACTTAGACTTTTTAGTAGTTCGGACAGCCCTTCCTTTCCGTCCAGCTGTCCTTCTGGCAGTAAATGCACAATAAATGTTTGAAGGTGAAAAAATGAGTGAATATATATTTTTAAATTATGATACTTAGACTTTTTAGTAGTTCGGACAGCCCTTCCTTTCCGTCCAGCGAGCTCCTGAGTTGCAGTTTCCTGACGTGACTGGGTGTTTAACCTTGAGATGGAGCTGATCTTCCGACAGAGGCGGCCGTGCTCTCGAGCCGGGAGGCAGCCCTGTGCGGCGTCACTTTGGACGGGGCGGTTTGCAGCAGAGCTTCTGACGCTGGCCCCGGGTAGGGCGGAGAGCTGATGTGGGACGAGGACGAAGCAGAATGGGGGGACCGTGTGACCTCTTGACCCTATGGTGTCAGCCATATCTTACTGCTGGAGGGAAAAGCTCCAGACAGAAGCTGAGCTGTTGCTACCAAAGGCTCAGTGAGACGTGGGGATACGAGGAGTGGAGTGAGGCCCAGTGTCAGGGAAGGGACTCACCGCTGCTCGGGACTGTGCCGGGTCCGGGCTGAAGTGCATGGGCACGTGCATCCCCACGGAGTCAGGCGGGACCACGGGTGCCTGGTGACAGAAAGCGGACTCCCAGCAGGCGTGGTGGCCACTCCCGGCGTGGGAGAGGACTTGTCTGGAAGCATGAGTGAGTCGCCTCTGGGGAATGCCAAGACTATCTGTGGGACACCCATCTGGAGCAAGCCGGGAATGGTTAAGAGCCGGTGTAGTCCTACGTTCTGATGAGATCTGAGGCACCACTTGGGTCACAGAAGCTTTAAGAAAAACAGTTCCTGAGGAAGACAGTTGTTTAGAAATAGTTGCCAAGGCTACAGCATATCCCTCTGTCACCTTTCTCAGAGAAGTGAACTGGTATTATACAGAAAATGTTCTGTATCAGGGACACAGAGAACTGAAGTCCTGGGCCAAGTCTCCCCAAGGCCTTTGCTGGGGTGTCAGCTGATTGATGATGTTCAGGCAATTTGCTCCCTCCCTTAGTTTGCAGTAAGGGGACGGGGTGAGAATGAGAGGATCAAATATGGGTTGGGTTTCCTTGAGGGAAGATGGTGGTCTGTGTTCAAATTGTATGTGCCTAGGTCAGATGTGGCCCACAGCATCTGCCATGCAACCCAGCTAAGAGTCATTTGACATTTGAGATAACGAAGGTGTCAAATCATCTTAACTGGTGAGATAGGCCTGTGTTTTAAAGCCCTGTTCCAGTGGTCATTTCCTAACTTTAACACCAACATAATCAGGGCCTCCCGCTGCCCAGGAGGGCAGTGCACAGCCTCCTGCATTAGCTTGCTGCAGGCAGAAATTCAGTTCCTTTCAGGTAGTTAAAACTGGATCATGAACCATCTGTTCCTAGTGTTTTCCCAGGTTGCAAACTTAATCCAGGGAAGATGGAATGTTTTGCAAACTCTGCAGCTATTAGTTTCCCTGCTGATCACACTTCAGGGTAGTGGGATGTTTTCCTAATGATAAACTCTCCTGAAGCTGGAGTCATTTAAAATGTACAATATCAGCAGTGTTCAGAGAAAACATATTACAGCTGACAAAGCAAAAAATCTCTGGAAATCTCTTTGCCTCTGCTCTGTTATCCCATTGTCCTATTCTCTTTCACAAAGAAAGGATTTAACCTTTAAGAAGGATAGTCTGGAAACTGTCTCTGTCCCTTATCAATGACTTCACCAGATGCTGTCCTCACCTACTCCACTTGCTCTGTGGCTAGGACAGGATCAAGTATTGTGACAGAAGCTGTATGGTCTAAAATATTTATTATCTGGCCCTTTACAGAAAAAGTTTACCTTAACAGTTCAACTGTTTCTAGTAATAAAACAGTGCAAATTATAACCACAAGGAGATACCTTATCTCACACCTACCAGATTGCCATAGATCATCAAGGGAGAAGAGTAAGAAACACACATATGAACAAAGAGACATGTGCAAGCATGTTTACTACAGTCTTATTTGTCAGAATCTAAAAAGTAGATAATTTTCACTAGGAAACAAAAGATGCAAATTTCTCTCTCTACTTACACTGGAATACCTTTTTGAGATTTTACATGGTTATAAACTTGCAAAACATAAGTTGAGCAAAAAAAAGCAACTTGCAGAATACAATAATAGCATATTTTATCTAAAATTTGAAAACATGCAAACTTAATCTGCTGTGTTGTAGATTAAGGGTGCACAATGAGCCAGACCAGACTACAAAGTCTGGCCCAGGCTGGCAGTAGAGAGCAAGCTGAGATGAATCCCGTGCCAGCTTACTGCCAGGAGGGGAGAGGTGCATCTTCCCAGGACCTCCCTGGCTCTTCAAGGACATGTGCCCAAAGCTCTGTGGTCTCAACAGCCCTCATGAAGAAACCCCTGGGCAACAGGATCCCTTAATTGTGGGCCTACTGCCTTTAATACCATTTTAGGCTGGGGACCAATGTATTGTCATACAGGAATTTACTGCAGTTATGAACACCCACATGTTATTTATTTGCTGAAGTATCAGTCTTCTTCAAGGTTCTAGTTCGATGGGCCGGCCATGTATACGATAGATGCATGTAAAATATGTAAATACCAAATTCAGGAAAGTAGTTACTTCTGGGGAAGAACAGAAAAGAAGGAGATCAAGAAGGCACCCTAGGGGGTTAAAATTGTATCTATAATGTTTTATTTCTTCAAAGCATAGAAAACAAGCATGACATAATATTGTGATTTGACTAATTGGGAGCAGACAATGTGTGGGTCAATAGGTCTGGAGGGGTGGAAGAGAACCAGAGTTTCTTGGTAGAAAATGAGAAAAATCTATTCTGGGGAAGAGAATGATGGGAGGTGGCACCCAATCTAGGTTGCTATGTCTACTGTTCAATACTCAATCGATATTTGTTGAATGGACAAATTCAACACATTTTTATTGAGCATTATGTCATAGGCACGAGAGGTGGGATACAGAGATGATAAGACACAGTTCCTGTCTTCTAGGCACTTACAATCCCCATGAAGGGAGAGTTTATGCTACCAACTGATGGCCGTGCACAGCAGAATGGAAACAGTAGCACAATGCAAGCAGTAGCCAATTACTGTGGGAAGCATCAGGGGAGAGACCATAAATCTGTAAATCTGGGGAGAGGAGGATGGATCAGAGAATTCTTTAATGGAGAAGTGTATGCTCCGCTCACGAGACTAAAGAATTCCCAAAGGAGGAAAAGATGAGGAGGGGATTCAACTGCAGGAGTCCTTAGGGGATGGAGCTAAGCACAGCCTGGGTGAAAAGGGCATGGTGTGCTGAGGAAAGATGGAAAGCACAGCTGGGGTGTGTGTTTGTGCGAGCTAAGCACAGCCTGGGTGAAAAGGGCATGGTGTGCTGAGGAAAGATGGAAAGCACAGCTCGGGTGTGTGTTTGTGCGTGTGTGTGTGTGTGTGTGTGTGTGCGTGTGTGTGTGGCGTCATGGAGTAGAAATTAAGGCCAGATGTAAGGGGCTGGGAAGGATTTGGCTGCCTTTCCAGCTTTGACTTCTTTCCACAGGCATGGGAAACCACTAATGGCTGGAAAGGTTGGAAGGGGCAGTATGACACGACCTGACCGGCCCTCATAATTATCTCTTGAAGTGGAAGGGAGAAAGAGAGGGGATCAGTAAGAACGGGAGGCAGAGAGGCCTGTGAGAAGGCTATTGAGACCGTCCAGGTGAGAAATGGCACAAGCTTATGCTCAGAGTGGCTTTGGGAATGGAGAGGCAGGGACACAGGCGAGGAGGTGAGGGGGTGGAATATCACTGTCACCCTGAAGGTATCACTCTCCAGAGGCACCGGTCATCACAGCAGCTGGACTTCCACACAGCACACCCTTGGGCAGAGATAGAGGGTCAGTGTTGGCCTGTGTCTCTGAGCGCTGAGAGAGAATTTTCCCCTGCCCTGTAACCCGCCAGTCTTTCCTCAGAGTCCGGTACAGAACTATTATCTTAGTAGGTGCTCAGTAACTCAGGCCCAAAGAGCAGCAGGAAGACAATGGATTACATCAGAGACACTAAAGATTCTCCATAGCTTTCAGCACCTGGGATGGAGAGAAGACAAGTTTCCAGAGCAGTGGGCTACCACCATCAAGTCACAAAGGGGCAGAGTTCTGTCCTGAGCCCTGCCTTGATACCCAAAGACATGCAAGAAGCCTGATGGAGTGCAAAGAGCCCAGGAGAGGAACTGGGGTGATCTGAGCTCTTTCTCTAGTTCTGGTCCCTTCTGCTGTGTGACTTCATTCAAGACCCCACTCTGGCCCTCAGTTTCCTCATGGAGTGAAGGAGTTGAATCAGATAAATCCTTTGTCGAGATGCCTTGGTTACAAGCAACAAAAATTGACTTTGGCAAACGTAAGCTCCCTTCTGCTGTGTGACTTCATTCAAGACCCCACTCTGGCCCTCAGTTTCCTCATGGAGTGGAGGAGTTGAATCAGATAAATCCTTTGTCAAGATGCCTTGGTTACAAGCAACAAAAATTGACTTTGGCAAACGTAAGCAAAAAAAAAAAAAAAGATATCTTTTATAAGGATATTTAGTGGTTCATAGAATTGAAGGGAAGACCAGAGAACTAGGTTTGAAAAAGGACAGGAATCAAGACAACTTCAGGGTCCAGCTGACAGGATTTAATCGGTGGTCCTTTGGCAGAGAGAAGGGTGGCACCTCTACAGGAAATGAGCTCCCACTGCCTTCCCTACCCTGAGTCACAATCTAAGTGGCCTGGTCTGGTTCAAATGTCACTGCTTGGGGAAGGCAGATAAGGACACACTGGATGACACTTCTTCCAATCCACACACTGTGGAAGAAGGGGGTTCCTCAAAGAAAACTGGGGTGTTATAACCCCAGGAAGATAAAATGGATGCTGCCTGGCCAAAAGTACTTTTCAAGTGTAAGGTTTCCATGGAACTCTAAAGTTCAATGACCTCTAGCACGCGGTGGGGCATGCAGAGATCCTCAGACACATCGGCCACAGACCCTTCCCTCTCTCCAGTGAGCAGAGGGATGGTGGGTGGTGAGGAGTGACAGGGGAGGGGTTAGCAGAAGAATGGCCCCTGCTTGGGGGTGTCTGGGGCTCTTCCTCACCTCTCCTCAGGGCTCCTTTCTTTAATCAAGGACTGCAGCCTCCCTGGAGGCATTGTGAAATTATTTGCTGGATCCCTGATCCTCTGAGATCAGAGGATTAGAAGCAATTCCAAAAAGTCTCCATGGAGGCTATGCATCTGACAGCCTAGACTAGGCTTGATGGGGAAGGAGGGCCAAGGAGCTAATCTTTTCAGAGGACTCTGGGGGAGGATTCCCCAGAAAATGTTTTTAAATTCTGGAAAAACGAAGCTTTAAGAAAATAACTAAAATCGGAGCCTATGACACATCGACAATTGGAAGCTGAGTTCTCATGAGGACAACCATGAAATCAGGAATTATTCACAGTGAAGGGAAGAGTCTTTGTGGGTTTCCAAAGAAGCTTCAAGTCCAGGACTGAAATGCAGCTCTGGTGCCAGGTGTGGCTGGGGACATGGAGAGGGTCGTTTTAATTACTCCATTTCGCTGATCCAGGGCTACAATGCCAAGATCATGATGCAGGGCAGCATCACAGCCTGAGTCCCACACAACTCTGTTTCTGAGGGGGAATCTGAAGGGTAGACTATCCAGGGCAACTCACACCTGAAACCAGACCCACGCAGAGGCATGAATTGGGAAATAGGGGGGAAGGGGACAGGAAGAGGACGTGACCCAAAGTGTAGCTAGGAAGGAGGGGCAGGGTTGGGCTGAAGAGCTCCGATGCGCCTACCCTTGATCACTGCTCTCACCAGCAAGGACAAAATGTGAAGATGCCATGAGACGGCATCCCCGTGGTGCAAGTTCTCTTCATCAGATTCATCAGATAAGGGGCAGATCTTCTCTACCCTCAGCCGATAATCTTTATGCACATCTTTGCTCAACACATGATCCCACTTGGTCAGCAGAAACTACATCTCGACCCAACACCCAAGGATGGTCTTTGGGCACACCTAGGATCAGTCAGCATGATCAGTCAGTCAAACAAGGTGGGGCTTGAAACTTGGTCCAGAGCAGAGACATGGAAGGAAGGTTGGGCTGACGCTGTGGAAACAGTGACTACACCTCAAACATGTAACAGCCTGGCTGGCTGAGCTCAGCAGCCCCATGCTGCTAGTGGTACCCTACAATTACTTTGCTAAGTAGACATATTTATGTGAAAGCACTTTGCAAACTGGTGGGCTCACTATAAGCCTTTTCCTTCTTTCTTTTTTGTTTCCTGGCATTTAGTTACGATTTACTTTTGTCATTCCATTAGTATGAGTGTGAGTACCTTTCACATCCATCTGGGCCACTAGATTGTAAGCCCCTTGAAGTCAAGGATGGTGTTTCATTCATCTTGGCATCCCCAGAATCTGGTAAAACCCTTTCCATACTATCAGACCTCAGTCATTATGGCTGCGTTTGATGGAAGCAGCGTGGACATGGAGCTGCCTACAAAAGACACGGTGTTCTCCACCTGTGCTGATTTAGAACCCAGGAAAGTTATGATGGCCACATGATGTAAACTATAGCCAATGCCTCACCCGATCCCCAGTTGGTCAGGCCTCAGAAATGTGGCTCTATCTGGGCACACTGACTTGGGTCTGTGACCAAGTGGCCCTTTTTTCTTCTAAGGAGTAGAAAGAGGCATCTGCCCTAAATATAGGCTAGTCAGGCAGCCCCAGTGCCTGCCCCAGTCCTGAACTTCCCAGCAACTGTCTGTCCTCCGTCCTAAGCTACTGCACAAATCTCTCTTGTTTACAGCACCTGACTCAGGAGTTATCAATGGGAATGAAGAAAACACTTTCCCATCTAAGCATTTCAAACTCAGCTGCCCTTGTTCTATTGGCCAAGAACCTTGGGATGACTTTTAGAACAAGTCTAGGAGGTCCAGCTCCATGCCCTGGGCATCCATAAAGCTGTCCTCTTGCCCTCCTGGGAAACAACACAGAAGATTAGCCTTTTGCTGTCTGGCAGTACAAGCTAGAAATTTGAGTGGGGGTAAAATGTAGTTTGTTGGGTTTCTTTAATTATTCAAAATATTTTAACATTTACTTGTACATATTTGTGGGGTACCGTATGTTTAAAATGTAGTTTTGAGGAATAAGGATTTTTTCCACTTTTTAAATAAAGAAATAACATTTATCTTTGTCTAGAAGATATTTGTACCCATTTCACCTTCATCTTCAGCCCTGTGAATTTTCAGGAAGCTCCTTCTTTGATGGGGCCTGATTAGGGACCTGAATGAAGACATGTTTTGCTTGCACCCTGACATGGCTGAGCCCTGGAGCAGGTCACATTGTTCCTAGGGCCATGTACAGTGAGAGGCATTAGCCGTGCTTGGGTCATAAGGAGCAGTCATGGGAAGTGTTTGCACCGAAATGTCTATGGCAGTTATCTCTGGGAGGTGGAGTGGTGCATGATATGTATATCTTCTTTATATCTTTCTATATCAATTGGATTTTTGGATGGTAATTTTACAATCAGAAAAATTATACAGCCATTTTAAAGAAAGGTCCAGCCAGGCAGGGCCATTTCGTGTTCTCCAAACACATCCTTCTTAAGGCAGCCCACTCCCCGTGCTGTTCCTCCTCGCCCTCAGTGACCCATGCATCTCAGGCCCCGCCCGTCCAAAGAACGCCCTGACAAGCCCCACTGATATTCCTCCCTCTCATAAAGTTCAGCAACACCCCCAGGCTGAAACTTTCTCATATTCCTGTATCAATCTCTATAATTTTTATAATTGATTTGAATAGTTTTGAATAAATGATTTTGAATAAGTTATTACTTAAGTAATAAGATAAATAAATTCTCTTGTAAAAAGTAAAATTACCCATGGTTTTCTCCCTCCCTTCTCAGAGTTAAATCACTATTATCAGTGGGTGTATTTCCTTCCAGATCTTTTTTGTTATGCACTTACTCATATGCACCCACAGATACTGTATAGTCATGCTTTCTTTTCCATTTTTATAAATAGTATCATATTTTCAGTCTCCACAGTTTCCTTTTTTTGCTCGGAAATATATCTTGAAGATTCATCCATTCAGTTTCTTTTTCTTTTTAAGTGTTGCATAATATTCTAAAGTTTATTTATGTAATTCCCCATTGCTGGATATCTAGATTGTTTGCAACTTTTTATTTTACACGCAGTGAACATCTTGGGCATGCCTCCTTGTGCATAAGGATGAGTATTTCTTGAGAATAGTTACTGAGAAGTGAAATTGCTAGATCAGATGGTACATGAGTTTTTATTTTTTATTTTAGTAGGTACTACCACATTTCTCCCCAAAGTGGCTGTACTAATTTGTATTTCCACTGGGATTGTGGGAGCATACCTGTTTTCTCAGACTCTGGCCAAATCCAAATAGTATCAAATTTTTATTGGAAATGAATAGGCCATTGACTGGAGTTTGGAATTACTTATTGTGGTAGACATGTCTTTGCAAGGTATTAGTTATTGTTAACTACACATCCCAGGGGGGGAAAAAATCTTGCTATTAGACAATCAAGCACACATGGAGTTCAGGACTAGGAGGAAAAAAAAAAAAAAGAGGTCTGTACTTTTCATTCATTCATTCAGTCAGTCAGCCAGTCAACAGATATTTATTAAATGCCTACTACGTGTCTGGTACTTGGCTCCAAGTTTGGGACACAACAGTACAAAGATCCCTTCCTTTGTGGTGCTGATATTCTAGCTACATCTTTCTCTCATTTGTCTCAGTGAATTGGTATCAAATCTCCCTTGGAGAGATAGCAGGGACCCTCCTCTGTGGTCTCTCCTCTCTTACTCTCTGTGGTCTGTTGGCCATTTTCTCTTTTGTCCAGGATCCCAGTTCTCAGGGATCATTCCAACTGTTTGTTTGTTTTTTCCCTCCATGGAGCACCATATTGGAGCAGCTTTAGTTTCTTCAGGTGCCTCCAAGAGAAACAACCAAAGGCAAACAAACCTTCCCATTATTGCTGGTCTCCAGCTTCCCCCCTCTCCCTTTCGATTATTCCTAACACCCTAACACAGCAGCAACAGAGTAATGTAAGTCAGACACCGTCACTCAGCTCAAAACCCTACCCACTGTGACCCAGTGTGACCCGTTTCTCCTCTGACCTCACCACCTGCCCCTCTCACCTTTGTCCACACTGTTCTAGCCACAGCGGCCAGCTGGCTGCTCCTTGAACATCCCCGTCATCATCCCACATCCAAGCCTTTGCACTTGCTGTTCTGTCTGCCTGGAATTCTTTCCTACGAGGTATCTGCGTGACTTGCTTCCTCATTTCTTTTGACTTTGTTCAGATGTCACCCTCAGTGAGACAGTCCTAACTACTGTTGTGGGTTGAATATGTCCCCCCCGCTGTTCTGTCTGCCTGGAATTCTTTCCTACGAGGTATCTGCGTGACTTGCTTCCTCATTTCATGTGACTTTGTTCAGATGTCACCCTCAGTGAGACAGTCCTAACTACTGTTGTGGGTTGAATATGTCCCCCCAAAAAATACGTTGCAGTTCTAACACCCAGTACCTGTGAATGTGACCTTATTTGGAAATAGGGTTCTGGCAGATGTAATCAACTTAAGAGGAAGTACTAGATTAGGGTGTGCCCTAAATCCAATGACTGTCACCCTTATAAGAAGGGAAATTTGGACACAGACCCACAGGGAAGAAGGTCATGTGACAGTGGAGGCAGAGATGGAGTGATGCTATCACAAGCCAAGGAGCACCAGGGATTGCCGTAACCACCAGCAGCTAGAAGAGGCAAGGAAGAATTCTCCCCTAAGGCAGGGAACATGTGCACTCTTCTGACACCTTGATTTCCGAGTTCTAACTTCCAGGACTTTGACAGAATAAATTTGTTTTGTTTTGTTTTAAGCCACACTGTTTGTGGTACTTTAAGGCAGCCCTAGGAAACGAATACACTATCTATTGAAAATAGAGAAATCCCAACCTCAGTACTCCCTACCCCCCCTTTCCTAATTTATTTTATTCATAACATTTATCATTTAAAATATACTATATAATTCACTTATTTATTTAGTTTGTGTCTTTATCCCCCTGTAGAATGTGAGATCCATGAGCTGGGAAGGCTGAATCCCGAGTGCCCAGAGCAGGGCTTGGCATATGGCAGCCAGACAGACACTCGACAAGTACAGTTGAATGAGCGGACAGATGGGGATGCTTCTTCTCTTTTAGCATAGCTCTGGGGGTGGAATGTACACAGGTTCGCTGTCACTTTTCTCTTCCTTACCAAAGACCTTTTCTGTTTTCTTAGTTTGATAAAGACAAAGCTCCAGAAGGAAACTGAGTAAATGCTCTGCTTCCATTGTGGAATTGAGGGTGGAGAGAAGCCCGTCCTGCCACATGTGCAAAATTGTCTTCCTTTATAGCCTGTCTGATTCAGAGTATGAATTTGGGCTGGATTTGTGAATATGAGAATAAGGACCTCACAACGTGTGGAAACCTCCAGGTTAGTCATTTGAAGTGCCTTTAAACATGTCTTGATGCTATTCTGGGTTCTTACATCTGAAGATGAAGTTGAAGCCACTATATTTGCAACGTGAATTTATTGAGCCTGGGCTTCTAATGGGGTCAACCAGTACTGCAATGGGCTGGACATCCTGTCACTGCCCAGCTACCTACTAGGTGAGGGACTGCATTTATTTTTGCCTTTGCGTCTGCATGGGTTTCCTACCACTTGTCTCTTTTCCAAAGGCTTTTGTAATGTTTTGAGAAAAGAAATAAAAAGGTTTAAAAAAAGGGCAAATTTTGTTTGACTTAGCATTCTCTAGCAGTGTCCAGCTAGATGACAATACATCTATCTAGCCAACTATAGATAATTTGGGGTACAGTCATTCAAATTAATTCTAAACATTGGCTATAGAAGTCTAGATCCTATATATCCTGTCATGGGAAGACGTAAAAAGCAAGTTCAAAAGCATCACATATTGTGTGACTCCATTTTGTAGGGAAAAACAACCCTGAGTCTGTGTGTGTACACACTTGCATAAAATCCACCCACAGGGATAAATGCTAAACTGTAGCAATGTCGTTGTTGAGGTTTTTCAGGGTGGGAGCAGGAGTGGATAATGGGGGATATTTTACTTACTATTGAATACATTTCAATAATATATTATTCTATATTATTTATGTATTATTCTATATTATTTGAATGCTGTGAAATAAGAATATACTATTCTATAATCAGGAAACCCAAAGATAATTTTAAAATATTTTCTGTAGCTTTGGATAGTCACTTTTTTTGGTAATGCCTGGAATAAACATTCCAGTCCCCGCCAGGCACTCCTGCCTAAGCTCAGCCCTATCCATTCTTATACTTTCAGTAGTTTCACAGGATGTGAATAAAAGGATTTATTATATAAAAGATATTGAATTAATATTTTGTAGTGTTTTGTAGTTCACAAAAAGGTGCTTCTCTTTTATTGTTTTATTATTCTCTTCTGCTTTATTAATGTATTTAAATTATTTGATTTTCACCACAGTCCAGAGAGGTGGATTCTAACATCTCCATTTTATAGATGTATCTGGGGGATAGAAAGTAATAGCTTTCCTCACCCACCAAGAGGGTCATGGCTGACACCCCATAACAGTAGACAGATTAACAAAAGAAAAGCATAACAAATTTATTTAAACAAAGTTTTGCATGGTATAGGAGCCTTCAGAAATGATGACCCAAAGATTCAGGGAAAAGTGTTTCTACGCTTAGGTTTGATGAAGAATGGACAGTTGTACAGAAATGTGACTAGACAAGAAGGGTATGACCTAATGGCAATAAACTGTGGGGAACCCAGCAAGGTCTGTCTGTTCTGATTCTTCCTGGCCTCTCTGTGCAGCATCCCTTCCTTCAGGTACAGGGCAGGACACTGGTCACATGAGGGTCTTATGACCTACTTTCAGGGAAGGTAGGTCAGAGAATTCCTCTACGGCCTGCTCTCACAGAAAGGCAGGAGGAGGTCAGAGTGTCCTTTCTGCTTCTGCTGTTTTCTCAACTTCCGAGGTGCTATATTTTGCGGTAGCATGTTCTGAGTCCCAGCACAGATAGGGAAACAGGCTCTGAGAGCCTAAATCACTTGCCCAGTATAATAGTATACCTGGGGTTATCTGTTTTGTTAACAATGAATTGACCTTTGAAAACCAGTTTGGGCTCACAGGAGACTTGTTTGTCCTGTGTCCTGGAGCAGGAGTAGAAACCTGGCCCACATGAAGACAATCAGACTTTCTTTCCCAGGATTTCCCAGGATTTGGGACTGACAATCATGATCCCTGTTTAGGGCAGGTGGTCACCATCTTCCACCTGCCCATGGGCAGGAGCAGGTGAAGCAGGCTCAGAGAGGAGCAGTGACGAAAAGCCAAGAGTGTGCCCTGCTCTTTCCTGTCATCTGACGAGTTTCCTTGCTGAGTCTCCACTGTGGTCCCACTCTTGGATCTCTCCAGACACCCTCATATCATAACCTTGCTTGAGGCTGACTACACTTACGAGAAATCAGAATCCCAACCCTGAGCCAGGAAGTGACAGAGCCAGAGCTCAAACCCAAATCATCCATTGCAAGTGCCCACTCTCCGTGAGTCCCTCTGTGCTGCTCCCTCCACCTCTGGAGTGGCACCTCCATTCACAAATGCTGTCACTAAGCCTCAAGGCACTTGAAGTAGGAGAGAAGAGCAGTGCTGCTACAATAACACAGCTGCGGAAGACTGGCGACAGATGTGCTGCTTGAATCAGATTTATTTGGCTGTAAACATTTCACAAATGTTGGAGTGTGGGGATGGGGAAGACACCTCCATTTCACATAAACAGCAACACTAGGCTGCAGCACCTCTCCACATCTTGGGATTCCAGAGAGGTGTTTGTTGTTATTGATTAGTAATTATCCACAACACATCCATCACCTTGTGCAAGTCTCACAGTTCTGCCTGTTGGGGGAGCACAGGTGTGCAGTAGGGAAGTGAAAGGAAGAAAAAGTTATTTTTAAGACTCATGTGCCTTCCCAAATTCAGATTCACTCTCGACAGAAACATATAGTATGGTAGACTGCCTGCTTTAATAGTCCCAATTCTTCACCCTTCCATGTAGCCGTATCCTTTGCTAGGTAACGTTGCAGTGCCCCCTCCCTCTGATTCTGGCCCAGGTTATGTGACTTGCTTTAGCTAATAGAATGTTAGCAAATGTGAGACCAGCAGAGGCTTGAAAAGTGTTTGTGTCTTCTACTCCCCCTCGTGCTCCTCTGCAGTCACTGTGAGAACAGGCCCAAACCAGCCTCAAGGAGGAAGACCCAGGGCAGCAGAGATCAGTCATCTCTGTCAAAGCCGTGAGAGTAAGCTCAGCTGGAACCAGAACTGCCCATCCGAGCCCGACCTAAATCATCTGCCTGCAGACTCAAAAGCAAAATAAATGCTTATTGCCATATGACCACTGAGGTTTTGTGGTTGTTTGTTACACAGTTACTATTGTGGCAATAGATAACTGATTCGTATGACAAAAGATATACCTGCATAGGCCAGTGTGATACATTCTTTAGGCAATTATCTGGTTAACTTTTACAACAGTTTAGGAGACCCACCAAGGAAATTAGATATAAAAGCAATTTCCATATAAGTCTGTTGTATTAGACCATTTCTATTACTTATAACAGAATACCCGAAACTGGGTAATTTATAAAGAAACAAAATTTATTCCTTCCTTACAGTTTGGAGGCTGAGAAGTTCAAGGAACACATCTGGCAAGAAAATGGCACAAACAAGACAGAGCTAACCTTCTTGCTTGCCTGCTTGCCTTCCTTATAAAGCTGTCAGAACCATACCCATTACTCCATGAATGGACTAATTCATTCATGAGGACACAGTCCTCACAAGCTAATCGCCTCGTAAAGGCCCTACCTTTTGAATACCATAATCAGATTTCCTGCCCTCTTAACACTGTTACAATGGTGATCAAGTTTCCAATACATGAAGTTTTGGGGATACATTCAACCCATAGCACCTGGCCTCAACATCATTGTGCAAGAAAGAGAAATTGCTAATTTTTCATTTTTCTCTGATATTGTGTGTGCAGCAGAAGCCTTTGGCTGTGGCTTTGCAGTTGAGGTCTGTCCACTTCATTAGAGCTCAATCAATCTTTTTGTAAACTCCATTTTCAAAGAATGCCAAATGATAGCCCTCACCAAAGAAAAAGACAGAAGGCAGAGTGAGGCATGTCCTCCAGGCCTGCTGAGAGGGTATCTGGGTGTTCACGCCCACTGGAGGGCTCAGGCCCATTGAGGTCTTTGAGAAGTGGAGCTCTGGGCCAGTGACTTCTCAGACCCAAATTAACAAAATTTTAAAAAGTGAGGGAAGTGGGACCTACGTATGGCATCAACATTTAATTTTGCCAAATGACAGATTAACTAAAAAGCAAAAACAAAAATTATCTTCTGTCATACTTGATCATAACAAGACTTGTTGACCCCAAATAAGTGATGAAAGCATAATCTCAGTATAATGAACAGTCTTTCTCCCAAAATGAGTTAGTAATCTTACACCATCATTCATCTATCTCTATGTATAAACAATTATCCTTGTTTTTCCCATTTCACTTTAGACTTTTGAAAATTTCATCATGAATGAGTCACTACTCCTGCCTTCCCTTTTTGCATATTCCACAGCACTAGTGTTGAATGGTATATAATTTCATGGGCTCCTGGAAGAGCCAGAAGACAGAGTACTCCCCACCCCAAAGGAAGTCTGACGTTGCTGTGTGGTGGTGGGGTGGAGGGGTGGGGTGGGGTGGGTAAGAGGGAAAACAGCATGGGTTTAAGACACACCGTAGCCCAGGTGCTTGCCTGAAACAGTCCAAAACAGCCCCCACATTCTTCTTTTTCTCCCACCTACTCCCCAATTTTCTCTTATCCATCTCCCCCCTTCTTCCTGCTCCTACCAGCACAGTGACTCATAGAGCAGTACTTATACCAGATATGTTAAGTTGTTAACAAATCCTCACTGTCTTGGGCCTGGCCTTATACATTTAGATATTAAAGGATGTATATAACCTGTTTGGAGAGAAGGATAAGCCAAAATTATTTTCTGCGATTGCAAAGCATGCAACTTCTATTCATCATCTTTACACTTCTGTTATGTCAGTGGAGTGGATTCATAATCCCGGAATAGTTAGTGCATACACAAAATCATTCACCTTCTGAAGGGACTACCTCAATCCATAGCTCTGATTCTTATTAGCAGATGGAGGAATCTGGAAATGCTAATGGAGGTGAAATAATTAGAACAGATTGGGACTCTCTCGAGTATTTGCAGGTGTTGAAACGTGAATAATGTAATCATTTAAATGTAAAGAAACTACTACATAACTTCCACCCCAAATTACTGAGACTAAGTGGATAAAGGTGGGGAAAGCTCCACGAAGGTAAAGCTGGTAGGAAGTGTGCCTGTGGAAAGCAACACAGTGCACCTGGGTTTGGCAATCAGAGAGCAGCTGGGGGCCAATGTGAATGAGAAAAAGCCCCCCATCCTCCCCCAGCACTATGGACTGCTTGATTTAACACAACTCTAGGGACTGAAATCATGAGGAGAAAAGCATCTTCTTTTTTTTTTAGGTCAGAATTAACATCAAAGTTTCACTTTGTTTAAAAATAGAAATAGTTCAAGTTTTTGTTTGTTTGTTTTTTAACAAGCAACCTTGAGTTAAGAGATTGTAATTGGCAGTCTTCCCACTCCTTCTCAAGCCCAGTTTTTCTTATTTTAAAACCCCAATTTGCTTCTTTGGAGGCCAGGAGGCTTGAAATGCAGATGACTTTTTGATGCTCAATTTCCCCATCAATCTTCCAAGGTAGTGCATGATGTAAGGAAGACAATTGCCACTCTGGGCTGTGGCACTAGGCTGGGTGTGGGATTGACAGAGATGTTGGCTCGGGCTGGTGCTGCTGGAACCTGGCTGCAGCCAGGGTGGTCAGCAGGAGCCGGCGTTACATTGTCCACGATGAGATCTGGATCAGGGGCGTGGCAGCAGTCTATAAGGTGTGTGAAAAGATTCCTGGAAATGGAATAGATGGAGAAAAGAGTACTTACCAGAACTCTTTTCAGGAAGAGAGGTGGAATTGCTTGATAGGCTGCTTAAAGGTAAAGGGGAGATATTGAGGCTTTTCGGGGGCTTTTTCAAGAAAAAGTTAGGTGGGGGTTGTGACTGCCTGAGCAGAGGATGCAAGTTGAGGTCAGAGCTGAATCACTTATGCCCACAGAAGAGAGGTAGAATGCCACCACCTGGAAGCCTCCGTATTCACTCTTCTACCACAAAGAGCTGCAAATTCAGCCTCTTCTGTAAACGGGTGTTAATGACTCTTTCACTGGTTTGAAGAGATTGCAAACTGCTCAGGACACCCACAGGCCTGAGATAGCCTGGACTGAAGCTCTGTGGTGGTGGGATAAGAGCAGAGTCCTCTGAATCCGCAGAATGGCTCTGAATTCAGGGCTGGGATCTATGGGGATGGGATTAATCTGTGCCAAGTCAAAATGAGCTACAGAACATGCTGTTCCAGGGGACAGACTAGCAGATCAAAGTCACATGTCAGCTGCTCGCCTCTTACGTCCACTGTTCCTCCCGCCTGTGGCCAGAACATCATGTGGGTGAGGTCAACATCCCAGGGAACAGTGGAGCAATTAGGAAAAGGGAAGCTGGGTCCCTGAGCCTCCCCATCCCTCCAACTGCCCCCTACCCGCAGACAGGTACATGGGAGAGAATTGAACTTCTGTTGTATTTGGGCCACAGTATTTTGGGGTCTCTTTGGGGATCCCTGCAGCTTAACTCATATCCTAACTATACAATGGAGCTCAATATGGTTGCCCAAATGCACTATTAAATTATTTTTGGAAATTCATAAGGGAGAAGTCAATAAATGGCTATGGGAAATAAATGAAGACCAACCAAATAAGAAAAGCCAAGGCTATTTATTCAGAGCTTGCTCTAGCAAGAGAGTCAGGCACCATCACTTGCATTCATGCAGACTCAAAGGCAGGCAGAGGAGTGGGAAAGCTTTACTGTGGGGAAAAAAGGAAGGCTTCAGTTGTGCCCTGATTGGAGGCTGTTGACCTGGGAAGCTGGAGGCAGGCCAACTAGCAGTGGGCATCCTATGTGATCGGTTAGGGGTGCATATATGGCTTTGTCTGGTTGGTCCTAAGCTGAAAGCAAGGACAAAAATTAGGAAAGCTGTCAGTTATTAATCAAGTCCTGACCATTTGGGGCTAATTTTTACAGAAGTTATTGCTTAGCTTCCTGGATTGTCACTAGAGATAGCAATCTGGCTTCCTTCAAGGTTTGACTTATAATGGCAGGCTGGCTTCCCGGGCTGTTTATTGTAGATTAGGGGTTGGTTTCCTGGGCAGGTTGCTGCACGTTGTGGGTGAGAGTTCTATTTTTACATAGGATCTGGCCATTGTGCATTTGTTTATTAAGTCTCATGGCTAATGAGAATAGTCCTAGCACAGAGGGGAAATACTGATGGCAGGGTAGTGTTTTAAAACAATCTCACCAGTACAGAACAGTGGAAGTTACTCTATTTCATTCATCCTCAATGGATATAGAGAATGCACTCTTGGGCTGCACTGAGAACTGGCCAAAACACAGTGGCAAAAAGAAAGGCCCCCAGGGATAAGGAACGGGAGCTCTGTGACCCAGGCTGACCAGTGACAGAATCTGTGTGGTGATCGTGGCCAAAGGGCATTAGGATTAGAACTGCTCCTGATGATTGCCTGAAAAAAAGTGGCTGGTGGGCTGGGTACACTTGCTTCCCCCAGGGCTTGAGCTAAAGGAAAGTTCTCCAGGCCACCTTCCTCAGCCATCCTAGACCCTCCGAAGCCCAGCAAGCCCCAAAGCATACTTGGTGGATTTGACAGACCAGTTGTCACTGAAGAAATTTGCTTTTCTTAGCATGAAGCCAGTTGTGAGCAGGACCAAACACACGAGGAGGCTCCTGATTGTCTACAGATGTCTGAATGGTACCCAGCTGGCAGGCCCGTGCTTGCTTTCAAATGTGCTTTCCATTCTAGTGGTATGTGGGATGAAGGACCCTTCTTCATGGAACTGAAGGCAACATGCCGAGAGCTGGACTTGAGCTGTTTTCCTGATTGGGTGACACCTCTCCTCTGGTCATTAGCTGCAGACTTCAGGTCCCTGTGCTTCGGTTTCCAAGAATATTGAGTGTTGGTCTTCTCCGGAGACAAGTGCTGCTTTCCGCTCCGTTCTCTTGGTGCTTACTCACCCCCAGCACCACAGGCCTTTCTTCCCAGGCTTTCTTGGGGCCCCAAGAACTTCAGGAAATCTCAACAGAGTCTGGGCTCCCTTCTTGTCCAGGCCAGGCACAGGAAGGGAGATGACTGCAGGTGGCTGTGCCTCAGCAGGCTCCCAAGTCTCCAAAGTGTAGCATTTCCAAAAGGGCACTCTTAGTTCTCTCCTGAAAGCCTGTCCTTTTCCCTTGCTCTTCCCCATTTCTGCAGCTGGAGTCCCCATTCACTCAGTAGATCAAGCCCCAAACCTGAGGGCCATTCTCAATTCTTTCTTTTCCCTCACCTCCCACTTTAATAAGTCCCATCTTGTCTTCCTTCAGTATATGTATGGAAGAGATTTACCTTTTCTCCATCTCCGCTGTCACCATTTCTTGCAACAACCTGTGGCTAGTTCCTCCTGCCCACACACTTGCTCTCCTACAACCCATCTCTTAGACGGTACCGAGAATGATTCTCTTCACCTGTGTGCTACTGCACACGAAATGTCCAAGGCTCCACATGAACTGCCCCCTGCCCCTCCAACTTAGCCTTCATTCCGCTCCATCCACACTGGTTTTCTCTCCTTTCCTCAGCACAGCCAGCAACCTCTTTCACCTCTCAGGATCTTCCTTGGTCTGAAACATTCCTACCTTTCCCATAACTGGCCTCTACTCATTTTTTCAGGTCCCATCTTGAATTTCCTCTCCTCGGAAAAGGCTCTGATTACACTGTCTAAAGGAGGTCCCTTTCTCTCTCCCTGATTTTTTTTTTTCCTCCTCTGCAGGTTTCATGTTTTTAAAATTATTTTGTTTATTGCTCATTGTTTATCTCACTGCTTGACTATAAGAGCCTGTTCTCTGTTGTATTTCCTATGCCTGGAACAGAGTCGTGTTCTTTTGAGTTAATGGATAGATGGATGGATTGGTAAATGAAAAGTCTTCTTGGGGCTTCACAGGACCAGACCAAGTTTCTCATAAAGGTCACTTAGGTCTATAATTCCCAGATCTGAGCCAAACTGAGCCAGGCCTTAGTCCCTCAACTCAGGCAGATATCAATTCAATTCAATTCAATTCCAATAGAGTAAATATTTATGGGATGCCTACAATGTGCTGGTCCCTGGAGATATAACAATGAATAAGATAGACATGGAGCTCACAGGAAAGAGGGATAGGAGAAAATTAAACATGCAACTATAATATAGGATAGTGTAAGATAGAATTGTGATATAAGAAGTGGAGGGTACTATCAGAGCAGTAAAAGAAACATCTGAATGTAGTCTAGGGAGGCTGCCCTCCTGAGCACTATGACAGCACCTTTTCTAATCTTTTGGGTTTAAGAAGGTGAAACAGTGAAAATCTGATTCTCACAAGGCAGCTACCAGATTTTGAAAGCTTACTATTAATGGGGCATTGTTCTAGGCACTTTATATATCATGTCTCTTGCTCATACAATCCTGCCAGGTGGGTGTAATTATCACCCTATTATAAGTGAGCAAACTGTAAAAGCGAGGACTAGACTCTCAAGCCAATGTTTTAGGAGAGATTCCCTGGGAAATTGACTGAAATGGAGGTTTGTGCATGGCGGTGCTCTTAGCCCCTGTGAGGGAGTGAAGGCAGCAGGATTGGGTGGAGGGAGAAGTTGAACAGAGAAGCAGGTGGAACAGCAGCCTCAGCTGATACCATGGGGCGCTCTGGAGCTGGGGAGGCCCTTGGGGTTTTCCTGAATTGCATAAGCAGGTTGGGCTTTGTAGCCCCAAATGGATAGCCATTGACTACAGACTGTCCCTGGAAGAGCCCCCTTCATCCGAGGGCAGTTCCTGGAGAGGGGTTAGGTGGTTCACTGTCAGCCACTGCAAGAACGAGTGCCTCGGTCCTGACCCGGGCATACACTGCAGCCACCCAGCTCCTACATGGCAGCTTGCACTTTTCATGTTGAAGGGCCCCAGAGCTGGGCTCTGAAGCCTCTCCTCTTCCTTGTCTACTACCACTCTTTGATGATATCATTGAGTCTCACAGTTTTAAATGCCATTTATATGATCCCACATTTATATCCTTAGTCTGAGCCTCTCTCGTGTGCTTCAGACTCCCACACAATTGTTTATTCGTCATCTTCACTTAGCATTTCCAAAAATGAACTCCTGATTCTCTGCTGCAACCGCTTCCTCCCACAGCCTTCCCATCTCAGTTACCGGCACCTTCATTCTTCCAGCTGTTCAAGCCAAAAACCTTAGGGCCATTCTTGGCTATTCTTTTTCTCTGACCCTTCATTCAATCCATCAGGAAATTCTTCAAAGTATATCCCACAGCAACTCTTCATTTTGCTCAAGGTAAGTGCTTCCAGTGGCCCCATCACCCTTGGATGCCTCTATCAGCGGACCCCCAGGGCCCCCCATTCCCTCCAGCCATGTTGGCTTCCTTGAACACGCCATGTATGCTCCAACCTCGTGGCCTTGGCACATGTGGGGGAAGGCCTCGGAGCCCTTCCCCCACATACCCTTAGAGCTCGCCCTTTCACCTCCATAGAGTCTTTGCTCAGTGAATCTTCCCTGAACACACCATCTAAATTGTACTCTCCGTTCTCCATCCCTACTCCGTTTTATTCCCAGCACCCACCACCTTCTAACTGTATAATTAAATTATTTATTTTATTTATTGTCAGTCTCCCCCACTAAACTGTAAACGTCATAAAGGAGGGACATTTCTGTTTTGCTCACCATTGTCTCCTCAGGGCCTGGAACACTGCCTGTCACCCAGTGGGTGCTCAGGAAATGTTTGCTGACTCAATGAACAAGGCCGCAAGGAGGGCATTCGGAACTGGGGCTGTCTTATTCCAAAAGTATGTTAATGCCACTTCCACACTGCTCCTCTCCTGCAAAATCGAACTCCTTCAAGATAGACGTAATGTGCTGAGAGGCCAAAAGCAAATCTTGGCCCTGCATGAGGTCACAGGGTGTGGCCGGCTGGGGTCTACGTGTCAGAAATGATTCTAGCCAGGCTTCACCAGCTGGACCAAAATCATTTCTTGGGGTGCTTTGTAGGCAAAAATCTGGCCCCCAGCTTCGCTGTGACTAGAAATTGATGGTGTCAGGGCTTCTGGAGCTGGAGTCCTCACCAAGTGAGACAGGTGTGAGTTCCTGACTTGCTCAGTGATTTACAAGGCTTCTGTGGTTGAGTTCACTGCTGAGGTGGGGAAACCTGAGCTGCACACTTATGTAACAGTCATCAGCTTTTTCACTTGAATAGGCCTGCCTTTCTGCTTGGGCTTTTGATCAGCTTATCTATATTCTGATGCTATTCAGAATTTGTTGTTAAAGGAAATCTGGGGAAAGGAGTGTGACTACATTTAATTTAATGAGAGCAACATGTAAGTGCATCCTTCCTTATTTTTAAAGGGGTCTTTTAAGAGCCAGAGTCAGCATGGGGCAGAGGAAAGGGCTTTGTTCTTCGAATTAGAAACCTGAGGCCAGGCTAGTCCTGGCTTTTCACTAAGTAGTGATATGACCTTGAGCAAATTAATCATTCTGTCTAAATTTCATTTCTGAAAGAAAGTGAGCCAAGATGCCAGGTACTGTTCAAGCTTTATTAAAGGAAAAGAATCTGCCTGGTTGTGTTCAAAGTGGGCGGCAGCCTATGGCTGCCCTCAAAATGGAAGGCAGCACCAGATGTGGGGGTGGTAGAGCTTATATAGGGTGCCAAGGGCTGGCTGATATAATCAAGGAGGGGCATTATGCTAATGTGGATCGGGGTGGAGAACTGCATCCTCCTGGAAGTAAAAGGGGTTTCTGTTTAAGTCAGGAGGCTTCTCGTAAAGGGAAGGGGGGAGGGGCTTGGTGCTGGAGTGGAAGACAAGGCTAGCGGCTATTTTGTACTTATTGTGTCCCCAATGGCACCAGTCATGTCCAAAATCCATCAGTTTCCTGCTACACAATGACAAACACTGGTCTAACTAGTGCTGGTATGCTGGTGTGCTTTGGGTTGAATCAGCTATTTTGGACCCCAGTGGTTTTTAAAAATGGAATACAAATACTTCTATATGGTGCTTGAGGTCTTCGTTTCACTACAGTCTGCACCACTCCCTGTTGTCTTATACCTGGCCAGACTCATTACCTGCCTGACCTTGGAGGCTGCTAAGATTTCCTGCCTGACCATGGAGGCTGCTAAATTTTCCTTCCAGTAATAAAAATCTAATGATTCTAAGAAACAAAATTCTTCTGTAAGTAATGATATCCAGTGGGTAATGGTGGCAATAGCTTTTAGATTCTACAATGAGAAACAGAGTTTATATGATTAATATAAACTTAGTCTGTTACACTTTAAGCTATATTAATTTTCTTGCAATTCATCCCTTAAAGTTCAGACTTTACTCTTACAAGGTCTCTGAATTCAGTAGGATCTTTTTCTACCATGTAAAGGAGTTGGAAGGAACTTCTTGCAGTAAGGAAGACCTGAGCTGATATAGATATGTCCCCTACCACAACACATGCATAAAACCACTAGATAAATTTAAAACATTCACAAGAATTTTTTTGGGGGGGAGTGTAATTACCTCCTTGGATGCCAGAAATAGAGAAATAGAAACCAGCGCCATATGCATGAACTGGTATGGAGGTAGCCTAAGGGAGTTTTAGACACATACATAGATCACGGGGGTGGCAGACATGGTCTGGGACCTGTGCAAAACAGGTGTACTAGATGCAGCCTTCTGCAAAGGCTCAAAGAGCCTCAAAGAGGAGCCCTTCTATTCAAATGACTAAGGCAATGCAAGGAGAAATCCAAGCCATTAAAATAACATTGAAAAAGAACAGTACAATAAAAAGACCGCATGTTTAAAAAAGAACAGAGCTTTGCTTGATTTAAACAACTTCCTCTACTACATGAATATTCAAGCTCTCAAACTTCTCTGAGCCAGTACAGGAAGAGATGTCTATTTTTTTTCTTTTTCCTTTTTTCAATTGACAAAAATTGTATATATTTATGGTATACAACATGATGTTTTGAAATATGTGTACACTGTGAAATGGCTAAATCAAGCTAATTAACATATGCATTATCTTACTCATTTTGGGGGGAGATGGGAGCACTTAAAATCTACTTTCTGAGCAATTTCCAAGTATACACTACATTGTTATTAATTATAGTCACCACGTTGTACAATAGATCCCTTGAACTTATTCCTCCTGTCTATCTGAAATTTTGTATCCTTTCACCAGCATTTCCCCAAACCCCCTCCACCACCATGAGTCTGTTTTTATAGCCAAATAAAGTGCTTTTCTCAACATTTAACATTAACAATGATAGTCTCTGCCCTCTAAGTCTTCCATGACCACCCCGCCTTAGAAATTAACATGGTCAGGCTGGCCCCTCTGTATAGACTCTAACACCACCCAGATGCCTAGGATTGAGCCGTGAGAAGCTGCCCCATCATGAGGAAGATGGATCACATTTTCCAGTTCCAGCCCAGTGTGCCTGGGGCAAAGTCCAAATGGAAACAAACATTCCTGTCTTTTTTTAAAGGAAGAATTTAAAAAAATAAAAAAGATTCCTAATATCAAGAGCTTTTTTACCGATGGTGGGGGAAGGGATTTCAGGAAGGTATTCTCTGTGTAACTGTTCTCCATGAGTATACGTTTAAATAAATTATAGCTCAGCATTTGTGCTGTCCTATCTGTGCTGTTATACCAAGATATTCTAAGACATTCGGAAAAAGAAGAGGTTGGCAGGAACCAAGTCATTTATGATGGGAAAAACAGAACACTTTCTTTTCGTGAGGATACAATTTCATCACATATTCTCCAAATCAGATTTCATGATATGTGCCCCTTATTTGTATTCCAGTTCTTTTTTAAGGGAGGAAGGTTGAGGATGAGGGATGGATGTACTTCCATGTTCTATTCTTAGCAAAGACGCCAGTCCCCTTCAAACCCAGACAGGACCATTGTCTCTAACAAGGTATGATACATTTAATAATAATAAAATGGTTGAAGTTCATATCTTGAAGGGATTTTGCTTTGTCAATGAAGACATGATGTTCCCAGCAGCCCACGTTTCCTCTCCCTGGATTCCTCCTTTTTCCTGCAGGAAAGTAAGGGTGGGTCTTACAGCCTGGAAAGCCTGGAGTCTTCTGGGAATCTATTGCACAGGTATCCAGGAATCCAGGATGAAGCTGTTTGATTCATTTAAACTGCCTTTGTGACCAATGCCAACTGTCATATTCTACAAGCTTTATGTGTGGATGCGTAGGGGGGCTGCAGGGAAGCGTCTCAGGGTTGACGTCTGTTCCTTTGGCCAGCCCAGGTTTTCTTTTTCAAGGCAGGGAAGAGCTATCTTATTTTCTAGAACCCTTACTGGTGTGATAATTCTTAATTTCTGATGTATACAAGCTACCTATTATCGTTAGGTTTCTGAAGTCGATGTTATTTTTCTGACCTAGTTTAAACATATGCTTCACATCATTCGTCCTAGCTTTTAATACGTGGAAAACACATTATCACTACATCTTATGAAGCTGATGAGCCCTAACCCTGCTCCCCACACCCTCCACCTTGCCCCATTCTGTTCGCTCACTCACTCCGCTTTGTCTGGTCACTGTTTGGAATGGAAGTTAGACTTCATGAAAGGCAGTCCTCTCACCAACTTACAGAACATTAAAACAGAAGTTTCCTTTGCTTCTTGGGCCATTTTCAAAAGGGAAACTTTTTAAATAGTCCTTCTGCAGAAGTCACCAAAAAGATAGAAAACAGGAAATTAAGTGAACTACCAAGGAAGTCTTCATATGATTCTAATTTTGTTCTTCTAGCTAATGAAGATAATATGCCTTGAATATAACACAACACTATTAAAACAATGAAATAGCAGTGCAACAGTCACATTTTTGTCTGTAATTGGTTTAGTATCAGAATTCATATTGTAAATATTTTTTACTCTCAATACTTGCTAGGAAAATGACATTTATTTCTCTTATAAAAAGAAACTAGGAATATTTGTTTCTATCACTGGAACAAGTTTTTAAAAGTTTTCCCGTGACCTCGTTGAGTAGTTTATGTGCCTTTGAATCTTAGAATAAAATGTTTAAAATAGCAAGAACAAATAAAGATCTGTTTTTACCAAATCATACTGATCAAAATGCTGCTGTTTGATTCAAACACACTGTTTTTTTCGAAGGCACAAAAATAAGCAAACAAACAAATAAGCAATGACAACAGCAAAATAACAATAAAATCCCACCAAAGATCTCAAATGGAAAAGTTTGATTTGTGTTAATGTAAGCCCCGGAAAGAAATACAGCATCTTGGGGGTAATTAATAGGTAACTGATCAACTCTGAGACCGCTGCATCTGCGTGTAATTTCAGGGGCTGCTGAGGACATTGCAGATACTGCCATAGGACCACAGATCTTACACACTTGTTTCTCTGTCTACACCAGTAGAGGAGTCCTTCCTTCAACCACAGAAGCCCACAGCAGTCTCCCCCATGCCCTTTAGAACAAACCCATTAATTACTTTGTATTATGGACTGAGAGAAGCCCAGCACCAGCCTACAGCCAGAAGGCACATTCCTGGCTGCATAAACAAAGGGGGTAGGCCGACAGTTGGTTTTTGCTATTTCTTAAGACACACATTAGGGAGCCTCTCTGAACAGGTGTTCTCCGTTCCTAGAGCTCTACTCATAAGGAGATAAATCAGTGTTGGTCAGCCAAGATTAAACATGACTAGCTTCATTAAGGGAATTTTCTGAAAAAGAAGTTAACTTGGTTTTTGCCTACTCTGGTCACCAGATCACTGACTACAATCATTGATTGGTGTCCACCCAGTCTACGGTTCTTTCCAACAGGTATAAGGTCTTCTAACTTGGGACTCAAAAACTAAAATAATTGAGACTGATTGTGCCTGCCAGTTGGAATAAGAAACGTGCAAAAATTTTTAAAAATCATTTATGTTGGGCCGGCCCGGTGGCGCACTGGATAGTGCGCCGCTTGGGAAGCGCAGCGGCGCTCCCACCCGAGGGTTCGGATCCCATATACAGACCGGTTCCGGCTCACTGGCTGAGCGAGGCGCGGGAGCAACGCCGAGGTTTGCAATCCCGTTGCCGGTCCCCGGTCCGGTACGGGGGCAACACTGAGGGTTGCGATCCGTTGCCGGACACGGAAAAAAGACAAAAAAAAAAAAAAAAGAAAATGTTTGACTTTATTTTTTGTAGCATTTAAATGAACAACTTTGATATTTCATCTTCACAAATATAAGAATTGATTAATTTGGGCTATTTTGCCTGTGCATAGTTAATATATCTATGAAATAATGACTAATATAAGGCCTCCTTGATCCTCATGGAAAATATTTAAATCAAAATATCATAAAATGTCCCATAGTTCAGACTTGAAAATACTGCTGAATGAATTCTATACAGACCTCTTGAAAAGGTCACATTTGTGTTTATAGTATAGAATTCCCAAAGGAGTATCTTTAAAGTCTCTTACATTTTAAAAAAAAAAAAAAAAAAAAAAAAAAAAAAAAAATCATTTATGTAGCTCACATGGTGGAATGCTACGTAGCAATGAAAAATGATGTTGTAGAATAATATTTATTGACCTATAAAGATGTTCATGCTCTATTTTTGTTTGGTTTTTATTTGATTTTTAATTGAATTATAATTGATTATATATACTTGTGAGGTACAGAGTTGAATACCTGCGTACAATTTGTGATGATCGAATCAGGATAATTAGTATATAGTCATCATTACAAAACGTAATTATTCTTTGTGTCCGTTAACAAATTTCTCACTAACTCTTTCCCTCTCCCACCCTTTCCCACCACTAGTAACCACAGTTCTGTCCTCTCATTCTAAAAATTCAATGTATTATTGTGATTGTTGTTTTTCTTTTTCTCTCTCTCTCTCTCCCCCCTCTCCTGTGCCCCTCCCCCTCTCTTTCTTTCCTTCTTTCTCTCTTTCTTTCTTTTCTTTCTCTCTCTCTTTCTTTCTCTCTTTCTCTCTCTCTTTCTCTCTTCTCTCTCTTTCATTCTTTCTTTGTTTTTAGGTCACACTTATATGAGGATATGTGGTATTTCTCTTTCTGTGCCTTGCTTATTTCACTTAGCATAATTTTCTCCAAGCTTATCCATGCTACTGTGAGTGGCAGAATTTCATTCTTTTTCATGGCTGAGTAGTATTTCATTGTTTATATATACCACATTTTCCTTATCTGGTCATCTGTCAATGGACATTCAGTACTATATCTTGGCTGTTGTAAATAGAGCTGTGATGAACGTGGGAGTGCAGGTATCCTTTGACACAATGATTTCCATTTCTTTGGGTATATGCCTGGTAGTGGGATTGCTGGATCATATGGTAGTTTCTGTAGGTGTTTGAAAAAACTCCATACTGTTTTCCATAATGGCTACACTCATTTACAGTCCCACCAACAATGTAGAAGGGTTCCACTTTCTCCACATCCTAACCAGCATTTGTTATTCTCTGTCTTTTTGGTAATAGCCAGTCTAACTGGGGTGAGATGGTATGTTGGTGTGGTTTTGATTTGCATTTCCCTGATGATTAGTGATGTTGAGCATTGTTTCATGTACCTGTTGGCCATTTGTACATCTTCTTTTGAGAAATGTCTCTTCAGCTCCTTTGCCCATTTTTTAATTGGGTTACTTGTTTCTTTTTACTGTTAAGTCATCTGCATTCTTTGTATATTCTGGATATTAATCTCTTGTTGGAAGAATAGTTTGCAAATACTCTCTCCCATTCTGTACTTGTCTTTTCACTCTGTACTTGTTTCCTTTGCTGTGCAAAAGCTTTTTAGTTTGATATAATTCCATTTGTTTATTTTTTCATTTGTTGCCTGTACTTTTATGGTCTTATAAAGCCTTTGCCCATTCCTACATTTTGAAGTGTTTCCCCTATGTTTTCTTCTAGGAGTTTTATAGTTTCAGGTCTTATATTTAAGTCTTTAATCTATTTTGAGTTGATTTGGTATGTGTGTGAGGCACTAAATAGCAAGCTGACAAAGTCCTTGCTATTTTAAGGGAGCAAGCCACCAAGTCTGGCTTCCCATTTGCCTGCCTCCCCCTTCTCCTTCCCCTTGAGGTCTGACCTTTGATTGAACCTGGGACCCTGGGAACTTTGTAAATGAGCAATTTATGCTCTTATTTTGCTGATAAGTAGTTAGCCATGAACCTTCAAGTGCCATGGCAACAGAAAGTGTTCTATAAATAGATTTGTACCAGACATAACTAACTTAATCAGTACAATATGTTATTTTTACTGGCTTATAAAAAGAACCTAAAATAAACTAAGATACTTCACAGGTCAGCAGCCTGTGCAGTCCTCCTGACCCCATAAGCATGTTTCTTCAAATTCCCCACCATCTCCCCTTGGGTACTGGTCGACTACATATGTGGTGAGAGGTATGGGTCTAGTTTCATTCTTTTTCACATGGGTATCAAGTTTTCCCAGCACCATTTATTGAAGATGCTCTCCTTTCTCCAATGTATGTTTTTGGCATCTTTGTCAAAGATCAGTTGATTGTAAGCATGTGGATTGATTTCTGGGTTCTCTACTCTGTTCCATTGGTCCATGTGTCTGTTTCTATGCCAATACCATGCTGTTTTGGTTACTATAGCCTTGTAGTATAATTTAATGTCAGGTAGTGTAATGTCTCCAGCTTTATTTATTTATTTATTTATACTCAGGATTTCTTTAGCTATTAGGGGTCTTTTTTGTTGTTTCATGTGAATGTCAGGATTGCTTTTTCCATTTGTGTGAAGAATATCATTGATATTTTGATGCAGATTACATTAAACTCCACATTGCATTGGATAGCATGGACATTTGCACAAAATTAATTCTTCCAACCCATGAACATGGAATGCCTTTCCAGTTTTTTCATATCCTCTTTAATTTTTTTCAGAGTCATTTATAATTTTTATTGTAGAGATAAGAATTCACCTCCTTGGTTAAATTTATTCCTAGGTATTTTATTTTATTTTTAGTAGCTATTGTAAATGGGCTTGCTTTCTTGATTTCTTTTTCTGCTAGTTCATTGTTGGGATATAAAAATGCTACTGATTTTTGTATATTGATTTTGTATCTTGCAACTTTACTGAATTCATTTGTCAGCTCTAATATTTTTTTGGTAGAGTCTTAGGGTTTTTTTATATACAGGATCATGTTACCTGCAAACAGGGACAATTTGACTTTGTCTTTTCCAATTTGGATGCCCTTTATTTCTTCCTCTTGCCTGATTGCTCTGGCTAGTACCTCCAATACCTATATTAAATAGGAGTAGTAAGAGTGGGCATCCTTGTATTGTTACCTGTTCTTAAAGGAAAGGTTTTCAGATTTTCCCTATTCAGGGTGATATTGGTGGTGAGTTTGTCATGTATGGCTCTTATTGTGTTGAGATCCTTTCCTTCCATACCTAATTTGTTTAGATTCTCTATCATGCATGTATGTTGAATTTTGTCAAATGCTTTTTTCTGTGTCTACTGAGATAATCATATGATTTTGTCCTTGATTTGTTTGAAATGGTGTATCATATTTGTTGATTTGCTTATGTTGAACCATCCTTGCATCTGCGGGATGAATCCCACTTGATCACGATGTATAATATTTTTGATGTGTTGCTGTATTGTGTTTGCTAATATATATATATATATTTTTTTCCTTTTTTTTGTCTTTTTTTTTTTACTGACCGGTAACGGGATCGCAACCCTCGGTGTCGCGCCCGTACCAGGGACCGGCAACAGGATCGCAACCCTCGGTGTTGCGCTCGCACCGCGCTCAGCCAGTGAGCGGGAACCAGTCTCCACATGGGATCCGAACCCTCGGCAGGAGCGCTGCTGCTCTCCCGAGCGGCGCAGTCTCCAGTGCACCACCGGGCCGCCCTGTGTTTGTTAATATATTGTTAAGGATTTTTGCATCTATGTTCATCAAGAATATTGGCCCATAGTTTTCTTTTTTTGTTGTATCTTTTATTTTGGTATCAGGGGTATGCTGGCCTCATAGAATGAGTTTGGGAGAATGGCCTCTAAACAATTTTTTGAATAGTTTGAAAAGGATTGGTATTAATTCCTCTTTAAAGGTTTGGTAGAATTCAGCAGTGAAGCCATCTGGTCCTAGACTTTTCTTTGTTGGCAGACTCCTGATTACTGCTTCAATCTCATTGCTTGTTATTGGTCTGTTTGCATTTTCTATTTCTTCTTGGATCAGTCTTGGTAGTTTTTATGTGTCCAGAAATTTATCCATTTCCTCCAGGTTTTCAAATTTGTTGGTGTATAGTTGTTTATAATAGTCTCTAATGATTCTTTGTATTCCTGTGGTATCAGTTGTAATGTTTCCTTTTTCATTTCTGATTTTTGTTATTTGGGTCTTCTCACTTCTCTTTTTAGTTAGTCTACCTAAAGGTTTGTCTTATTTTGTTTATCTTCTCAAAAAACCAACTTTTTGCTTCATTGATCTTTTGTACCATCTTTTGGTCTCTATTTCATTTAGGTCTGCTCTGATCTTAATTATTTCTTTCTTATTTTGGGGGGATTGGATTTTTCTTGTTTCTCTAGTTCTTTGAGGTGTAACATTAGGTTGTTTATTTGAAATCATATTGCCCTTTTGATGTAAGCATTAATTGTAATAAAATTCCCTCTTCATCCTGCTCTTGTAGTATCCTTTAGGTTTTGGTATGCTGTGTCTGTATTTTCATTCAGGAAATTTTTTGATTTCCTGTTTAATTTCTTCTTTGACTCATAGGTTATTCAAGAGCATGTTGTTTAATTACTATGTATTTGTATAGTTTCCAAAGTTTCACTTGTTATTGATTTCTAGTTTTAGTCTGTTGTGGTTTGAAAAAATAATTGAAATAATTTCAATCTACTAAAAATTTGTTGAGACTTGACTTGTAATCTAACATGTAGTCTATCCTGGAGAATGTTCCATGTGCTGATAAGAAGAATGTGTGTTCTGTAGTTGTTCGATGAAGTGTTCTGTAGATGTCTGCCAGGTCCAATTGGTCTAAAGTGTAGTTTAAATCCTGTGTTCTCTGTTGATGTGTTGCCTAGATGATCTGTCCAGTGTTGACAGCAGGATGTTGAGGACCCCAACTATTACTGTATTGGGCTCTATCTCTCTCTTTAGGCCTCATAGTGTTTGCTTTGTATATCTGGGTGCTCCAATGTTGGGTGTGTATATATTTATGATTGTTATATTCTCTTGTGCTGGACAGATCCCTTTATCATTATATAATGACCTTCTTTGTTTTTTTTATAGTTTTTGTTTTAAAGCCTATTTTATCCAATACAAGAATAGCTTCTCCTGCTTGTTTTTGCTTTCCATTTGCATGATATATTTTTTTCCCATCCCTTCACTATTAGTCTGTGCCTTTACAAATGAGGGGTGTTTCTTGTAGGCAGTGTATAGTTGGATCTAGTTTTTTAATTCATTCAGTCAATCTATGTCTTTTGAGTTGGGTATTCAATCCATTTACATTCAGGGTTGTTATTGAAAGTTATTGTTTTACTCCTGGCATTTTATTGATTTTTTTTTCTGGAAGCCTGGCTGCATTTTAATGATTTTTGTATGGCTGTTTTAAATATCTTTCATTCATTTCTTTCCCTTTTATTATTTGTCTTTGGTGTTTGTTGCTTTTTTGGAGTGATAAGATATAGTTTCTTTCTCTTTCTCATTTACATATCTGCTCTACCAGTGGGTTGTGTTCTTTCTTGTGTATTTATGGTTGTGATTATTGTTTTTTGATTTCCAGATGGAGTACTCCCTTGAGCGTTTCTTATAGGTCTGGTTGTGTGGTGGTGAACTCCCACAGTTTTTGTTTGTCTGGGAAATACACTATGTCTTCTTCATTTCTGAAAGATAACCTTGCTGGGTATAGTATTCTTGGCTGGCAGTTTTTTTCTTTTAGTACTTTGAATATATCATTCCACTCTCTCCTGCCCTGTAAGGTTTCTGCTGAGAAATCTGCTGTTATTCTAATGGGACACTCTCTTATAGATGATTTGACTCTTTTGTCTTACTGTTTTTAGGATTCTCTCTTGGTCTTTGACTTTTGACAGTTCATCTACAATGTGTCTTGGAAAGGACATTTTTGGATTGAATCTGATTGGGGATCTTTGAGCCACTTGGATATGGAAGTCCATATCTCTACCAATATATGGGAAGTTCTGCTATTATCACTGAATAAGTTTTTAATGCCTTTTCCTTTCTCCTCCCCTCCCAGAGCACCCATAATTTGAACATTTGTATGCTTAATGTTGTCTAACAGCTTTTGTAGGTTTTCTTCATTATTTTTAAAATTCCTTTTTCTTTTCCTTTTGTCTGCCTGGGTTATTTCAAAAAGCCTGTCTTCAAGGTAAAAAATTCTTTCTTCTGCTTGCTCTAGCCTGTTGCTTAAACTCTCAGTTGTAGTTTTTATTTTGATAAATGAATCCTTCAGTTTTGAGAGCTTTTGCTATGTTCTTTTTAAAGGTATCCATTTCTTTGTAAAGTTCTTCCTTTGGTTCTTGGATTTTTTTTTTTTTTAATTTTGTGGTGTCATCTATCTGAAGTTCCTTGTATTTCATTGAATTTCCTTAAGGTTATTACAAGATTGTTGCTTGAAATTCCTTTTCAGACATTTCATGGGTTTCATGTTGTTTGGGGTCTGGTACTGGAGAATTATTGTATTCCTTAGTGGGTGTCATGTTTTTTGTTTTTTGTTTTTCTTTGTTTGTTTATGTCCAGTATATCTACATTGATGTCTGTGCATGTGGTTGAGTAATTCCTTCTTCTAATACTCAGGAGTGGCTTTTGAGGTAAGAGACTCCCTCCTGTAGATGTGTTTTATATTGACTATTGGGTAGAATGTTTTAGTTTTGGTTCCAGGTAAATGCGGTAGTGTAGTCTCTGTGTGGGTACTTCAACCATATTAAATGTCAGAGTCATCTGTGAATGCCTCTGTGGCCTAGGCACTGGGGCACTCAGTAGTTTCTTTCTGAAGTGAGTGACACTGGTTGAATCATCAAGGTTGTGGGTGAGATCTAGAGCTCTTGAGAGGAGCACCTTGATGCCCTATCACCCCTTGGCTGAGGTAGATGAACTTGAGTGTCTTCACTGACACCCCAGTGAGTGTCCTATGACTCTGATAGGTGTTCTGGGGATGATCTGTAGGTCCTCAGCTTAAATGGATAACCCTGGGAGGGGTTCCTGGGGGTCAAGATTAGGACTTTAGGCTTTAAGGGGGATAAGGGCATGCTCAGCAGCCCCTTAGCTAGAGTGGGTGACTCAGTGGTGTCACTGGGGTTCTAGGCAGAGCACCGTACCCCCAGGAGAGAAATTCTGTAGCTTCATTGTTGATATGGGTGACACTGAGTGGAGTGATTGGATTTGTGTGTCGGGCTCTGTACTCTTAGGAGGGACACTGGGATTTGTGTGTGGGGTTCTGTACTTTCAGGAGGGACAATGTCAAAGTGGGGCACTCTGGGTGAGGTGTTAGCAGTTTGGTATGGGAACCTTTGCCCCCAAGAGGGATGCTGGGGCCCTCTGTAGCTGTCCCACTCTGGGTTAGGCTGCTGCAGTTGTGAACAAGCCCCTGTTACCCTAAGAGTGTTATTGGGATACTCTGGATTTCCTCAGATGGGGTGGGCTGCCCTGCATGAAGTCAATGAAGTTGGGAGTGAGCTGCTGTGCCCCCAAGATCCCAAGAGTGATGCTGTATCCCTCTGAAGCCCCCTTGCTAGGGCAGGCAGCCCTGGGTGGGCTCACTGGTGCTGCAGGCATGTGTCTGTGCCCAAGAGAGCCATATGAGTCCTCTACTACCTCTTCATAACTACACAAATTGCAAGACCATCTCATCAAAGAAGATGGGGTTGCCAGAGGTGGCTAGGTGCCCTGATTGAGTGATTTTCTGGCTCTGTAAAATATGTACACCGACCACCTCTGTCCTGAGGGTTGAACCTTTGCTGGACCACCTGTTCCCAGGGTACAGAACACCATGTGGACTCAAGTGTGGGCAACTCTTGCATAATCATGTGGCCACAGGGGAGTAAAACTGCTGCCAGGGCCAGAGTGGGATAGTCTTGAATATTGGGGCCAATCTCAAATCTGTGGCTGCTGCAGAAGCCTGGGACCTGAGGTGGGGCAGTTTAGCATGTGTCCTTCCCCAGGTTAATTCAGTCATGTGTGCTGCCAGGAGTTCCCAGCACCAGGTGCATGGCCACAGAGGTTGCCCCTGAGAGAGGTATATAGGTTCTACTCCCCTCTCATCTTGGCTGTAAGTATTGCATGGGCATCCCGCCAGTGTAGGTGGGGTCACCAGCCATGGACACCAAACCTGAATAAGCTGCTTTTTGGGCCTAGAGGTTTGTGTTCCAATCCCTGTGGTCTTCAGGGTTGCACCCTTACTGTATTGGACCATCTGTTTCCAGGGTGCAGGGCTATAGACAAATCAAGGGTGTTGGGACTGATCTCAGTCCCACACTTACAACAGCAGTCTGGAACCCAAGGAGTGAGAGTGATTCTGTGTCACCCTCCCCCACACCACAGGCCAGTCTAGCTGTGCATGCCCATAGCAATTCCTGTCACCGAGTTTATGGCCACAAGGGTAGTGCAGACTCTCTTGTGGGTTGGGTCAGTAGTCCACTAAACTTCCCATGGTCAGAAACTGCTCTGAGTTGGGGGATGAGGTGGTGTTGGTCAAGAATTTTTCTGTTCTCGTTGTGACTGTCCTGAGTTTCTGCACTTACCAACATCTCTGCTGCTCCCTCAGTGTGTTCCTGTTCCCTACTTTCATTTTTGTCACCCAAGTGTAGCTGTGCATTTGATGCACTCTCCATCTTTGTGGTAGAGACAAGCAATGTGTCCTTCTAGTCCACCATCTTGCTCCATCCCTTAGTAATCCATGCTGTATTATTAAGTAGCACATGCGACAGTAAGTACAGTATAATTCACTTTTTGTAAAATGTAAATTACTTATGTTCTGTAGCTCAATTTCTATTTCAAGCTCCTGTTCAGCTGAGTGAGGCAAACTTTGTAACAATGTATGATTCCTTTGCCTCTTTCCCCTATCCTGGGATCATATCTAAGTTCCCAGGGATCTACAGATTTTATTGGCATGAGCCCAGGTTGGGGGATATCTGGTTTCTTGTCATTTATCTACACAGGCATCTGCTGATTTGTCCTCATTCAAGCTTTGTCTTTTTGTTGGGTCCACACAGTTCATCTCCCTTATCACAACTGTAAGGCTGCTCCAAGTCTAGCTCTCCTTTTCCTACTTCCACACATGGGAAACATTTTGACTGATCCCTTAATCATGCTGGGCTCCACAGAAACTCTGGGATGCTAAGTTAGACACATTTTGCCAGACACTCCAGGTTGACATCTGTCCTCTACTTCTCTGGCACCAGGCTTGCTTCTTCCATGGGATACATGGGGAAGAAGATACCAGGTCCTCTCTGACCCTCTCAAACCTATCTGGTGTTTCTGTCTTGTCAACTTCCCAGAGATCCTTTCTGGACATAGAGAAAGGAACAGACATCTTTTTAGGACCTGTTAGTTTCTACGCTCTTTTGCTTTCCTCTAAATCTTCTCCTCTCTCCCAGCCCAGGGAATCTTCATCTAATCTGGAGGAGGGTCAAGAACAACAACTTATCATCACTGAGGACTATTCGTCCAGGTCTTTCATTTATAGTAGAAAAGAAAAATTCTCAAACATTAAAAAACGTAATTCACATACAAACAGATGTCAAACATGCCAAATTTTTATCAACTCATTAATGAAGGAACAAGCAGCAAGACAAGTGCTGGTTTGAAGAAAATTTGAGAAACAGGGATTATATAGTTAATGGGGAAAGGAATTCTGAAATAAGATTGCTAAATAGATACAAAACAAGTTAATGCTCTATAGAATAAAAAAACTGTAAGTGTTGGCATTATCTTCTGTACCAAGTCCCATCTCCCTTCTCCTCTCTGCCCCCTGCAATCATCACAATTTATTTTTCTAGAAGTTAATCTTTAACTTTTCAGGGCTATGACATGTCTGGATCACAATCAAAGGCACATTTCCTGAGTGCATCAGATGACCATTCAGCCTTTTTAGAAAGGTGATCTGGCCATCATTTTCTCCTTATTTCCAGGTTTTAGGTAGTTTTTCCTGCATAATGATATAAACTTTATGTCCTGAGTCCTTTAGGGTTTAGACTTTTGAAATATCAAGCTGAGATTTGATTCTTATTTTTGGCTTTTCTGCCATAAGAGCCCTTCCTTCCAGGACCTAGGAAAGAATAATATTAAACCAGAGCTAGGGTAAGCTAAGAACCAAACCAAAATTCTCAGGAACAAGCAGTACCAGATTCTTCTGTAACTGGCAGTGCTAATGGATTGACGGGCACCGTAAGTACCTAAAACAGGGGCATTAAGTAACTGTATATTTTCCAGATGCTGAATGTAGAAACTGCCAGCCCCTCCCTTACTCAGTACTGGAATGAGGGCACCCAGATATTTACCTTCTTGGAGGGAGACAGGAAGAGATCTCTCTGGCTTATTTGGTCAGTCCAAAGGAAAGACCTAAAGATAGGTCTTCCCCAACAAATGTCTACCCAGATCACCCTACAGTAAAGCTTAGGGTTGTCAAGCCCAACCTACATATTTAGACTTCCAAACACCTTTTTAGTCCTCAGCTCTTAATCATGGGCAGTCAATCAAAGAATACCAGACATCTGAGGAAAGTCTTATTTGAAAGATAGAGATTTAGACAAACAAAGGAAAAGCAACTTGGAGGAAATTGGAAGAATACTTAAAAACAAACAAATGAATATGAATGATATCATCAAAGAGCTAAGAAAAGATACCACATCCATGAACTAAAAACAGAATATACACGTCCCCCCATTCCCCGCTACACACACAAAGCAACACTCAGAGAACAAAAGAGCTCCTGGAAATTAAAAATATGATAGTATAATGAAGAAGAAAAGTCATGAGAGGAGATGGAAGATAAAGTTGAACCCTTGCCCCTAGAAAGTAAAACAAAAATGTAAAAAATAAGATTAAAAAGGAGAAAAATTCGAAGGATTCAAAAGCAACATAATAGAAATTCCAGAAATAATAAACAGAGAAAATGGAGTGGAGAAAATTTCCAATGAAATGATTCAGGAAAATTTCTCAGACTAAAGTACATAATCTTTCAGATTGGAAGGGCCCACCACGTGCCAGCCCTAGAAGCCAAATGGTAATAAGCAACACCTTTAACATTCTGAACCTAGAATTTTCCATCTATCCATACTATCATTCAAATGTGAGCATAGAATATGAACATTTTTAAACATGCAAGGTCTCAAAAAATTTACCTTCCATGAATTTTTTTTCAGGTACCTACTGGAGGATGTGCTTCACTAAAATAAAGGATTAAACTCAGAAAGAGGAAGACTTAGTATAAAGGAAATTGGAAATCCAACACAGGAGAGAAGCAAGGGAGTCTCTGGGATGATGGTAAAGCTAGACCCCAGGATTGCAATCATGCACTGGAGGTCCATAGAGGACCACCAGCCCAAAATGCAACAGTGCAACCCAAGGGACAGGCAAGTTACTCAGACTGTCATTCATGCCATTCCCTCATATCCTCTAAACAAGGGATAAAGCAAGAAAGAAGACATGAGATCGAGGAAGTAGGGAATATGACCATGGGAACAGCAAAGGGAATTCCAAAGATGATAACAGGGAAGTTTGAGATGACAGTTGAGCAGTGGCCTACAGAGAAGTATATGATATTTAAAACTCTGTATACTCATTATTTTCAAAAAAATTAAAAGAAATTACAAAAAATTTGAAAAGATGTAAAACAAAATATTAACAACACATTTCTGAGTGGTAGGATAATTGATAATTAAATTATTTGCCTATATGTGTTTTCTGGGTTTTTTTTAAAGATATAAGATATTTATACAATAAAAGACATAGTGTTTTTTAAAGTCTCCCAAAATTTTTATTTGTTTTTTAAGTATACAATTCAGCAGGCTTTATTATATTCACAAAGTTGTGTAACTGTCATCACTATCTAATTCTAGAACATTTACATCTCTCCTGAAAGAAACCCACACCCGTTAGTAGTCACTCCCCATTTCTACCCCAGTCCCTGGAATCTGCTACTTTACGTTCTGTCTGTACAGATTTGCCTATTCTGGATATTTCATATCAATGGAATAATACAATACATGGCTTTTGTGTCTCACTTTTTTCACTTACCATAAAGTTTTCAATGTTTCATCCATGTTATAGCAAGTATTAGTACTTTATTTATTTATTTGATTATGCATATTCATGGGGTACAAAGCTGACTATCACCACCTGTGCCCAAGATGTGATAGTTAGATCAATACTATCAGTATGCCCATTACCACAAATTGCAATTAATCCCCAAGTCCCCCACCCAATTAATCCCCGACCTGCCTCTCCTACACCCCCCAGAAACCCTAATGCAAGTCCAATGAACTACTGTGGTCTTTCCCTCTGCAAGTCCGATGAACCACTGTGGTCTTTCTTTCCTTCCTTCTTTCTCTCTTAGCTCCCACTTTTGAGTGAGGATATGCAGTATTTTTCCTGTTGTGCCTGGCTTATTTCACACAAAATAATTTTCTCCAAACTCATCCATATTGCTGCAAATGTCAGAATTTCATTCTTTTTTATGGCAGAGTAGTATTCCATTGTGTATTTATACCACATTTTCCTTATCCAGTCATCCATTGATGGACATTTACATTGGTTCCATATCTTGGCTATTGCAAATAGAGCTGTGATGAACATGGGAGTTCAGGTATTCCTTTGACATGATGATTTCCATTCCTTTGGGTATATTCCTAGAAGTGGATTGCTGAATTATATGGTAGATCTATCTGTACTTGTTGGAGAAACCTCCATACTGTTTTCCATAGTAGTGTACTCATTTACAGTCCCACCAACAGTGTAGGAGTGTTCTCTTCTCTCCACATCCTTGCCAGCATTTGTTATTCTCCATCTTTTTTATTTTAGCCTGTCTATTGGGGGTGTGGTGATAGCTCAATGTGTACAGGCCAAGAGTGAAGCATTTAATCCATTTACATTTAGGGTTGTTATTGAGAGGTATTGTCTTATTCCTGGCATTTAATGGCTTTTTGTTTAGCTGTTTTTAATATCATTTGTTCCTTTCTTCTCCTTTGATTATTGATCTTCATTGTTTCTGGGGTTTTTATTTTGGGGGGGTTGCAGTGGTAAAATTCAGTTTCTTTTATCTTTCTCATTTGCATTTGTGTTTTACTAGTGGATTTGTGTGTGTGTGTGTGTATGTGTGTGTGTGTGTGTGTGTGTGTTTTCATGGTAGTGATCATTGTTTTTTAGATTCCAGATGCAGGAATCCCTTGAGAATTTCTTGCAGGGCTGGTTGTGTGGTGATGAACTCCCACAGTTTTTGTTTGTCTGGAAAATACTCTATTTCTCCCTCATTTCTGAGGGATAGCCTTGTTGGGTATAGTATTCTTGGCTGGCAGGTTTTTTTCTTTTAGTATTTTGAACATGTCATCCCATTTTCTTATTGCCTGTAGAGTTTCCATTGAGAAGTCTGCTGTCAGTCTGATGGGTCTCCCTTATAAGTGAATTGATGCATTTCTCTTCCTGCTTTTAGGATTCTCTTTGTCTTTGAGCTTTGCCAGTTTGATTATAATGTGTATCAGAGAGGATCTTTTTGGATTGAATCTGTTTGGGGATCTTTGAACTTCCTGGATCTGAAGGTCTGTGTCTCTCCCTATACCTGGGAAGTTTTCCATTTCATTGAATAGATTTTCCATGCCTTTATCTCCCCCCACCTCCACTCAGGAACACCCATGATTCAGATGTTTGTACACTTAAGGTTGTCTGTTAGCTCTCAGAGATTCTTCATTTTTTTAAATTATTTTTTTTGTTTTTTTGTCTGCCTAGGTTATTTCATAAAGACCATCTTTGAGTTCAGAAATTCTTTCGTCTGCTTGTTCTAGTCTGCTGCTTAAGCTCTTGGTTGTGTTTTTATTTCATTTAATGCATCTCTTAGTTCCAGAAGTTCTGCTATATTCTTTTTTAAGAATTCTCTTTGTAAATTTCCTCCTTCACATCCTGGGTATTTTTTGTTTCATTGCATTGTCTTACAGAGTCCTCTCTTATCCCATTGAGTTTCCTTAACATAGTTACTTGGAATTCCTTCTCTGTCATTTCAAGGGTTTCCTGTTCTGTATGGTCTGGTACTTGAGAGTAAATGAATTCCTTTGGTGGTGTCGTGTTTTCTGATTTTTTCATATTTCTAGTATCTTTACATTGATTTTTGGTCATTTTACATTGATTTGGTCAGTTGCTTCTTCTATTACTCTGAAGGGGACTTTGAGGAGAAAAGACTTCTTTCTCTTTTTCCATTCTCCTCCAGTGACTCTCCTTGTGTCAATGAAGTCAAATATGTGGTGGGACAACTTCATGGTGGCCATGGATGTTACTAAGACAGCAAGCCATTCTTGGGCAGCAGTAGTAGTTGTGGTGGTGGCTGTTGTGGACCACCTCTATGGAAGCTGTGCAAGGCTTTGTGCAGTGGCATGGGGTCTTGCCTTCTGTGTGAGCATGATGGGGGCTGGGAAGGTGGCTGGCTGGTCTCCTGCCTGCCTGGGGCCTCCACGATTGGCAGCAGTGTGGCATGGAGTCTTGCCTTCTGTGTGGGAGGGGAATGGGGGGCTACTACTTTATTTTTTTGATGAATACTTCACTAATATGGATATACCATATTTTGTTTATCCATTCTTCAATTGATTGATGGACATTTGAATTATTTTGGGGTTTGGGCTATTATAAATAATGCTACTATAAACATTGTACAATTGTTTTTGCATAAACATATGTTTTTAAATTTCTCTTGGGTAAATACCTAGCAGTATAATTGCTGGGCCATATGGTACCGCTAGGTTTAACTTTTTAAAGAAACTGCCAAACTGTTTTCTAAAGCACCTGCACCATTTTACATTCCCATCAGCAATGTTTTGAGGGTTACAATTTTCTCCACATTCTTGCAAACACTTGTTATCGTCTGTCTTTTTTATTATAGCCATCCTAGTAGGAGAGAAGTGGTATCCCATTGGGTTTTGATTTACAATTCCCTAATAACTAATGATGTTGAGGGCCTTTTCATGAGCTTATTGGCCATTAGTATATATTCTTGGAGAAATGTCTATTTAAATCATTTGCACAATCATTAACTGGGTTGTGTTTTTATTATTGAGTTGTAAGAGTTCTTTATATGTTCTGAATATGAATCCCTTATTAGATATTAGATTTTAAAATGTTTTATCCCACATTATGGGTTGTCTCTTAATTTTCTTGATGGTATTATTTGCAGCACAAAAGTTTTAACTTTGATGGTGTTTTGGTGTCATTCCTAAGAAACCATCGCCTAATCCAAGATCATTACAATTAATGCTTATGATTTCTGCTGAGAGTTTTATAGTTTTAACTCATACATTTAGATCTTTGACTCATTTTGAGTTAATTTTTGTTTGTGATGTCAGGTAGGTGTCTTAGTCAGCTTAGGCTGCTATAACAAAATATCATAGTCGGGGTGGCTTAACAACAGACATGTATTTCTCACAGTCTGGAGTCTGGGAAGTTTAAGACAAAGGTGCTAGCAGATTCAGTTCTTGGACAGTCCATCTTCCTGGCTTGCAGATGGCCACCATCTCACTGTGTGACAACATGACCTCTTCTTTGTGTACAGGCAGAGAGAGAAAGACAGAGCTCTGGTCTTTCTTCCTCTTCTTATACGGACACTAATCCCATTATGGAGGCTCCACCCTCATGATCTCATTTAAGCCAAAGTATCTCCCCAAGTTCATCACATTGGGGTTTTAGGGCTTCAACATATGAATTTTGGGGGGACACATTCACTTCATAACAGTAGGGGTCCAATTTCATTCTTTTGCATGAGGTTATCCAATTTTCCCAGCACTACTTGTTGAGAGCACTATTCTTTCCCCCATTTAATTGTCTTGACACCTGTCTTATTCTGTTTGTACTATTACAACAAATTATCTGAGACTGGGTAATTTACAAAGAGCAAAAATTTATTCCTCACAGTTCTCAAGGCAGGGAGTCCATGATCAAGGGAATGGAAGGTTCAGTGTCTGGTGAGAGCCCAGACTCTGCTTCTAAGATAGCACCTTGTTGCTGCCTCCTCCAGCAGGGAGGAACACTGTGTCCTCACATGGCTGAAGGGACAAAAGGTGCTAACAGGGATGAACCCCCTCCATCAAGCCCTTTTGTAACGGCATCTAATCTCATTCATGAGGGCAGAGCACTCATAACTCAATAACCTCCTGAAGTCCACACCTGTTAATACTATTGTGTTTACCATTAAATTTCAACACATGAATTTTGGGGACCACATCTAGACTTTAGCAACACCTTTGTCAAAACTCAATTGACTATAAATATAATGGTTTATTTATAGACTTTCAATTCTATTCCATACGTCTGTCCTAATGCCAGTAACATACTGTCTTGATTACTATTGCTTTGTAGCAAGTTTCGATATCAGGAAATCTGTGTCTTCTGACTTTGTTCTTCTTTTCCAAGACTGTTTTGCCTGTTTTGGGTCCCTTACATTTCCATATAAATTTTAGGATGAGCTTCTCAATTTATGGGGAAGAAAAGATAGCTGGAATTTTGGTAGGAATTTTGTTGAATCTATAGATCAACTTTTGCCATCTTAACAATATCAAGTCTTCCACTCCATAACCACAAAATGTCTTTCCATTTATTTAGTTGTTCTTTATTTTCTTTCAATGATTTTCCCGCACTTTTCAGTGTGCTAGTCTTGCATTTCTTTTGTTAACTTGTTCCCAAATATTTTGTTCTTTTTGACGCTATTGTAATGAATTGTTTTCTTAACTTCATTTTGTATTGTTCAATGCTAGTACATAAAAATACAATTGATATTTGTATATTGATCTTTTATCCTGTGACTTTGTTGAACTTGTTCATTATTTCTAATAGTTTTGTGTGTGTGTGTGTGTGTGTGTGTGTGTGTGTGTGTGTGTGTATTCCTTAGAATTTTTTATATACAGGATCATGTCATCTGCAAATAAAGATGGTTTTACTTCTTCCTTTCCAGTGTGGATGCCTTTTATTTCTTTTTCTTAGCTAATTGCCCTGGCGAGAACCTCCAGTACAATGTTGAATAGAAGTGATGAAAGCAGACATTCTTAGCATATTCCTGATCTTAGAGAGGGGAAGCATCCATCCTAACAACACTAAGTATGATGTTAACTATGGGTTTTTCATACATGCCCTTATCAAGTTGAGAAGTTTACTTCTATTGTTGAGTGCTTTATCTTGAAGTGCTATTTTTTTTTTTCCTTTTTGTCTTTTTACGTGTCCGGCAACGGATCGCAACCCTCAGTGAAGCGCCCACACTGGACCGGGACCGGCAACGGGATCGCAACCCTCAGTGTTGCGCCCACACCTCGCTCAGCCAGTGAGCGGCCGGTCTGTATGTGGGACCCGAACCCTCGGTGGGAGCACCACCGCACTTCCCAAGCAGCGCACTGTAGCAGTGCGCCACCGGGCCGGCCCTTGAAGTGCTATATTTGGTCAAATGCTTTCATGAGTCTATGGAGATAATAATGTGGGTTTTGTCCTTTATTCTATTAATATGGTATATTACATTGACTGAATTTTGTATATTAAGCCACTTTGCATTCCTGGGATAAATTCTGTTTGGTCATGATCAGTGTATAATCATTTTTATATGTTCCTAGATTTGTTTTGCTAGTGTTTTGTTGAAGATTTTTGCATGTGTATTGATAAGGGATAATAGTTTGTAGTTTTCTTTTTGTGTGGCATCTTTGCCTGGTTTTGGTATCAGGGTAATACTGGCTTCATAGAATGAGTTAGGAAGTATTCCTTTTCTATTTTTCAGAAGAGTTTATGAAGAATTGTGTTTTGTTTGTCTTGGTGTCTGTCTAGGTACAGAGATCTGAACCCTTGACCTTGGTGTTATAACACCATGCTCTGACCAACGGAGCTAATTAGCCAGCCTGTGAAGAACTGGTATTAATTCTTCTATAAACACTTGGAAAAATTACCAGTAAAGCAAACAGCAAACCAAAGACTGGACTTTTCCTTTTGGGTATTTTTTGCTATTACTAATTCAATCTCTTTACTTTTTCTAGATCTATCTGAAAGTGGACCAAGGGCAGATTGTACATCTAACTAGAAAGTTAACTCAAGGCCAGACAACAAAATAGGTCATTCCATATGATAAAGCAAAGGGCTTTATTACAGGGTAACTTACTTAAAGCAGAGTAAAGGGTCAGGTGGACAGTGATTCAAACGCACACGCCAGGCTTCTGTCCATGCTCTCTCAAGGCTGAGCTCAGGTTTATACAGGCAGTTCATAAACAAGCTTATCATAACCAGTCCCAAATGTTGACGCAAGTGGCCAGGCTGGCTTATCGTCACACTGGCACTTAATCTTTCCTTCTTCACAGTCAACAGGTTGTTTCTATCTGTTTTTCTAACTATCTTTCCCCTAGTTACTGTATAACTTTATGGGAAGAGCTCACAGTCCCACATTTGACCCCTGACATCTTCTGGCCTTCACAGTCTTATCCACCCCCTCTTCTGTGAATACCCTTGGGCCAGATATTGGAAGGTGGCTTGCATGCAATAAAGGCAACAGCAAAAATATAACTCACTGATAGTCAAAAAATAGAGTGGGCCTCAACATAGTATTCAGAGATCCCAACAGATTTTCCTCTCTACAGTCATCATCCCCACCCAGAGTTTTATTTTGTCTTGTCATAAGGCACCACTTTCCATGGCATCCCCTCAGCATCAAACATCAGCAACAATCCACATATCCTATAGTCAGAATGACAGTGCACTTCAGCCAAGGTGGTGGACCAGGACGGAAGAGCAATCCCAGTGCTGTAGGTAAGAACCCCAAAATGAGGAAGCTAAGGGTAACAAGACAAGTGTTGTAGAGGCACTAGACAGCGTAAGTCTTCTGTTATCACTAACACAGTTGCTCTCTGATCACTACTGCCCATAACCATCCCAGGTTTAGGCATTTTCCCAGGTGGACAATGCTGCGCATTCTGACCTGTGACATTACTAAAGGATTTTAACTTAATATGTGGCCTCTGTGGACACCCATAGTTGTGATGCCAGAGGTAAGTCCCTCCCCCCACAGAACAAGAATACCAAGCCACCTGGGAGGGGAGGGGGATACCATTTTACTTTACACTTTATGAAAGTGTCACCAGGTGGGAAGTCCTGTGGCAAATGCAGAACAAGTTCCTCATACTGGTGAATGGGCCACAGTCCTCCCTCTTGTACCTGTACCTTTACAGACCTGGTTATTGGTGTGCATTCTGCAAACTGGTCATATGCAGACATGTGACCCACAGTGGGGGCAGCATTTATAAGTCTGATGGCTTCAGTCAGTCGGGGGAAAACCACCCCTTCAAGTTCTCCTCCAGTGACAAAGTTCCCAGTGTGGCCCTGATCATGCTGTTCACCTGCCCAACAAGGCTGGCAGTAGTAGGACAGTAGAGCAGTAGGGAGGAGGTAACCCAAAGGCATATGCCAAACTTCTGTCCATACTAACTCAAGGCTGAGCTTAGGTTTCTACAGGCAGTTCATAAACAAGCTTAAGGTAACTAGTTCCAAATGTTGATGCAGGTGGCCAGGCTGGCTTGTTGTCACACTGGCACTTAATCTTTCCTTCTTCACAGTCAGTAGGTTCTTTCTATCTATTGTTCTAACTACCTTCCCCCTAGTCAGTGTATAACTTCATGGGAAGGGCCTAAGATGGAGTCAGTTATGCTCACAGTCCCACAAGGTTTATTTCAATTTTCTACTTTTTCCTTAGTCAGCTTTGGTAGTTTTTGTCCTTCTAGGATTTTTTTTTTTAATTCAAAATATTTATTTTTATTTTTATTTTATTTTATTTTGTCAATATACAATGTGGTTGATTATTGTGGCCCATTACCAAAACCTCTCTCCCTCCTCTCTCTCCCCCCTCCCTCCCAACAATGTCCTTTCTGTTTGCTTGTCATATCAACTTCAAGGAATTGTAGTTGTTATATCTTCTCCCCCCTCCCGCAGTTTTTTTGTGTATTTATTTATTTATTTATTTTTAGCTCCCACAAATAAGTGAGAACATGTGATATTTCTCTTTCTGTGCCTGACTTGTTTCACTTAATATAATTCTCTCTAGGTCCATCCATGTCATTGCAAATGGCAGTATTTCATTCTTTTTCTATAGCAGAGTAGTATTCCATTGTGTAGATATACCACACTTTCCGTATCCACTCATCTGATGATGGACATTTGGGCTGGCTCCAACTGTCCCCAGTTTATTTGTGTATTTATTTATTTATTTATTTATTTTTAGCTCCCACAAATAAGTGAGAACATGTGATATTTCTCTTTCTGTGCCTGACTTGTTTCACTTAATATAATTCTCTCTAGGTCCATCCATGTCATTGCAAATGGCAGTATTTCATTCTTTTTTATAGCAGAGCAGTATTACATTGTGTAGATATATCACATTTTCCGTATCCACTCATCTGATGATGGACATTTGGGCTGGTTCCAAATCTTCAAAATATTTTAATATTTACTTGTACATATTTGGGGGTACAGTATGTTATTTCAGTACATGTGTATACTATACAATGATTCACTTAGGGTAGACAGAATAGTTTTACACCCATTAGTTCACCACTTATCCTCCCCTCATCCCAGCCCCCAGCTTCTGGAAACCATTTCTCTCTCTTTTATGAGAACCAATTATTATTACTATTATTTTTAAGATTCCACATATGAGTGATATCATGTGGTATTTGTCTTCTTATGCCTGACTTACTTCACTTAACATGATGGTTTCCAGTTCCATCCACATTGCTGCAAATTATAGGAAATTTTTTTTTTAAACAGGTGAGTAGTATTCCGTTGTGTATATATACCACAGGTTTTTTTATCCATTCATCCATCGATGGACATTTAAGTTGATTCCATCTCTTGGGCATTGTGAATAGTGCTGCAACGAACACAGGAGTGCAAGTGTCTTTTTGATATGTTGATTTCCTTTCCTTTGGGTACATAACCAGCAGAGGATGGCTGGGTCATAAGGCAGATCTATTTTTAGTTCTCTGAGGAACCTCTATACTGTTTTCCACAGTGACTGTACCAATGTACACTCCCAGCAGCAATGTAGGAGAGTTCCTTTTTCTGTACCTCACCAGGATTTGTTATTTTCTGTCTTGGTGATAATAGCCATTCTAACTGGAAAGAGATGATATCTTGTTGAGGTTCTAATTTTCATTTCTCCAATGATTAGTGATATTGAGCGTTCTTTTCATGTGCCTCTTTGCCATTTGTATGCCTTCTTTTAAGAAATGTCTGTTTAGGTCCTTTGCCCGTTTTTAAACCGGGTTATTTGTGTTTTTGCTGTTGAGTTGTTTGAGTTCCTTATATATTCTGGATATTAGACCTTTGTCTTAGTTTGCAAACACTTTCATCCATTTTGTAAATTGTCTCTTCACTTTGTTGACAGTGTCCCTTGCTGTGCGGAAGCTTTTTAGTTTGATGTAGTCTCATTCATGTATTTTTGCTTTAGTTGCCTGTGCCTTTGTAGTCTTGTTCCAAAAAGCATTGCCCACTCCCATTTTCTGTAGCTTTCCCCCTATGTTCTCTTCTAGTAGTTCCATATTTGGGGGACTTAAATTTAGGTCTTCATCCATTTTGAGTTGATTTTTGTGTATGATGAGAGATAGGAGTCTAATTTCAATCTTCTGCATGTAGATATCCAGTTTCCGAGCACCATTTCTTAAAGAGACCATCCTTTTCCCAGTGTACATTTTTGGCACCTTTGTCAAAAATCAGTTGGCTGTAAATGTGTGGGTTTATTGGTTAATTTGTCTGTTTTTATGCCAGTACCTTGCTGTTTTGGTTACAATAGATTAATACTATATTTTGAAGTCAGGGAGGGTGATACTTCCAACTTCGTTCTTTTTGTTAAAGATTGCTTTCCCTGTATGGGATCTTTTGTGGTTCCATGCACATTTTAAGATTGTTTTTTTCTACTTCTGTGAAGAGTGCCATTGGTATTTCAATCGGAATTGCATTGAATGTGTAGTTTGCATTGGGTAATATGGACATTTTGATGGAGTTAATTCTTTCAACCCATGAATATGGGATATCTTTCCATTTATTTGTGCCCTCTTCACTTCTTTTTAAGCAATGTTTTATAGTTTTCATTGTAGAGGACTTTCACCTCCTTGGTTAAATTTACTCCTATGTATTCATTTTTGGGTAGCTATTGTGAGTGGAATTACTTTCTTGGTTTCTTCTCTGGCCATTGTATTATTGGCGAATAGGAAGACTATTGATTTTTGTGTGTTGATTTTGTATCCTGCCAGTAGACTGAATTCATGTATTAGTTCTAGTAATTTTTTGGTGGAGTCTTTAGAATTTTCTATATATATAGGATCATGTCATCCTCAGATAGGAATAGTTTGACTCCTCCTTTCTGACATGAATGTCCTTTATCACTTTTCTTGCCATATTGTGCTGACTAGAACTTCTAGAACTGTGTTGAATAAGAGTGAGGAAAATGGGCATCCTTGTCTTGTTGCAGATCTTTGAGGAAAAGCCTCTGATTTTTATCCATTCAGTATGATGTTGGCTGTGGGTTTGTCATATATGGCCTTTATTGTGTTGAGATACATTCTTTCTATACATAATTGGTTGAGTATTTTTATCATGAAGTGGTGTTGGATTTTATCAAATACTCTTTCTGCATCTATTGAAATAATCATGTTTTCCCCCCTTCATTCTGTTAATATGATGTATAATGTTTATAGATTTGTGTTGTTGAACCATCCTTGCATCCCGGGGATGAATCCCACTTGATCATAGTGGATGATCTTTTTAAAGTGTTCTTGAATTCTGTTTGCTAGTATTTTGTTGAGGATATTTATGCTTGTGTTCATTAGAAATATTGGTCTGTACTTGTTTTTTTGTGTCTTTTTCCAGTTTTGGTATGATGGCTGGCCTCATAGAATGAGTGTGGAAGTATTCCCTCCTCTCAGTTTTTTGGAAGAGTTTGAGAAGAATTGGTATTAGTTCTTTAAAAGTTTGGTAGAATTTGTCAGTGATGTTATCTGGTCCTGTGGTTTTCTTTGTTGGAAGATTTTTTATTACTGCTTCAGTCTCATTACTTATTATTGATCTGTTTAGATTTTCTAGTTCTTCATGATTCAGCTTGTTAATTTGTACGTGTCCAGGAATTTATCCATTTCTTCTAGGTTTTACAGTTTTTTTGCATAAAGTTGTTTGTAGTAGTCTCTTATAATCCTTTGTATTTCTGTGTTGTCAGTTGTAATGTCTCCTTTTTCATTTGTGATTTTATTTATTTGAGTCTTCTCTCTTTTTTTCTTCATTAGTCTAGCTAAAAGGTTACAATTTTGTTTATCTTTTTTGAAAAGCCAACTCTTTGTTTCATCGATTTCTTTCTACTGTTTTTAAATCTCTAATTCATTTATTTTTGTTCCAATCTTTGTTATTTCTCTCCTTGTACTGATTTGGGGTTTTGTTTGTTCTTGTTTTTCCAGCTCCTTGAGGTGTAACATTATGTTGCTTATTTGGATTCTTTCTTCCTTTTTTATGTAGGCATTTACCATGGAAAATTTCTCTCTTAGAACTGCACTTGCTGTATCCCATAGGTTCTGGTATGTTGTGTTTTCATTTTCCTTTGTCTCCAGGAATTTTTAAATTTCCTTCTTGATTTCTTCTTTGAACTACTTGTTGTTTAGTAGCATATTGTTTAATTTCCATGTATTCATATAGTTTCTAGTATGCCTTTTGTTGTTGATTTCTAATTGTATTCCACTGTGGTCAGACAAGATACTTTATACAATTTTTCCTTTTAAAATGTGTTGAGACTTGTTTTGTGTCCTAACATATGGACTGTTCTAGAGAATGTTCCATATGCTGCTGAGAAGAATGTGTATTCTGCAGCTGTTGGATGAAATGTTCTATAAATGTTTGTTAGGTCAAGTCAGCCTACAGTAGAGATTAATTCTGATGTTTTCTGGTTAATTTTCTATCTGGATGCTGTCCTTTGCTGAAAGTGGGGTATTAACATCCCCAACTATTATTGTTTTGGAGTTTATCTCTCCCATTAGGTTTTAATAAGTTGGGTGAGTGTGTATATATATATATATATAGAATTGTTATATCCTCTTATTGAATTGATCCCTTTATCATTATATAATGATCTTCTTTGTCTTTTTTTTCTTTCCTTGGTTTGAAGTCTAGTTTATCTGATATAAGTATGGGTACTCCTGCTCATTTTTGGTTTCCATTTGCATGAAATATCTTTTTCCATCCCTTCACTAGTTGTGTGTCTTTATCAGTTGAGTGAGTTTTTTATAGACAGCATAGTATGGTTCTTATTTTATAATCCATTGATCCACTTCATCTTTTAATTGAGGCATTTAATCTGTTTACATTGGGTTATTATTGATATATAGGGACTCATTACTTCCATTAGGTATCTTTTGTCTGGTTGTTTTGTAGATCCCTTTTTCCTTTTTTCCAGTCTTACTGTCTTCCTTTGTGGTTGACTGGTTTTCCCTAGCTTTGTATTTTGATTTCTCACTATTTATTTTTAGTCTTATAAGTTTCTGTGTTATGGTTACATGAGGCTTCCAAAAAACATGTTATAGTTGTAACAAGTTATTTTAGGCTAATAACAACTTAATTTTGATACCTAAGAAAAAAGAGAAAACAAAAGCCAATGCTATACTTTGGTATCATTCCCCCTTCCCCCTGACCTTTTGACATTTTTTTGTTCCAAATTACATCTTTTTTTTTTTTTTTTTCCTTTTTGTCTTTTTTTGTGACCGGCAACGGATCGCAACCCTCAGTGTCACGCCCGCACCAGACCGGGACCGGCAACGGGATTGCAACCCTCGGTGTTGCGCCCGCACCTCGCTCAGCCAGTGAGCGGCCGGTCTGTATGTGGGATCCGAACCCTCGGCGGGAGCGCCTCCACTCTCCCAAGCAGCGCACTGTAGCAGTGCGCCACCGGGCCGGCCCCCAAATTACATCTTTTAACATTGCCTATCTCTTATATGTTTACTATATATGTTAATGTCTTATTAGGTTTATTCTTTAGTCTTCATACTAAGGATATTAATGTTTTATTCCCCACCCTAACAAATTGGAATATTCTGGTTATCTGTATATTTACTTTATTAATGAGTTATGTACCTTCAGATGTTTTCTTGCTACTCTTTAGTGTCATTTTTCTTTCAGATTGGAGAGCTCCCTTTAGCATTTCTTGTAGGACAGGTCTAATGTTGATGAATTCCCCCAGCTCTTGTTTGTCTGAGAAAGACTTTATTTCTCCTTCATATCTGAAGTTAGTTTTGTTGGATAGAGAATTCTTGGCTGACAGTATTTTTCCTCCAGCACTCTGAATATATCATCCCATTCTCTTCTGGCCTCTAGGGTTTCTACTGAGAAATCTGCTGAGAGACATATTGGGGCTCTCACATCGAATGGTATGTGTTTCTTTTCTCTAGCTGTTTTCAGTAAACCTTGTCACAGATTTTTGATAATTTGATTATGATATGTCTTTGGTTGTTTCTCCTTGAACTTGACTGGTGACCTCTGCGCTTCCTATACCTGGATGCTGTCATTTTTTCCCCATACTTGGGAAATTTTCGATTATTATTTCCTTGAGTGTGCTTTCTAGGTCTCTTCCTTTTTCTTTTCCTTTAGGTATACCAATTGTGCAGGGGTTATTTCACTTGAGGGAATACCATATCTGCTGTATTTCTGTTTCATTTTTTCTTATTCTTTTTTTCTTTTTGCTCCTCTGATTGGATAATTTTGTGTGTTGTATCTTCAAGCTCACTGATTCCTCTGTTTGATTAAGTCTGCTGTTGGAACTCTCTATCAAGTTTTACAACTCAGATAATGTGTCATTTATTTCTAGAATTTCTATTTGGTTTTTAAAAATTGATTCCATTCCTTTGTCAAGTTTTCCATCCTGCTTCTTAATTTTTTTCCAGATATCGCTTAATTTTATATCTGCATTCTCTTGTGACTCCCTGAACATCCTTAAGATGGTTATTCTGAATGATCTGTTGGACATTTCATAGATCTCATGCTCCTCTGAATCCTTTGCTTGCACTTTGTTTGTTTCCTTTGCTGGCAACATATTTCTCTGGTCTTTCTCAATCTTTGTGTCTTTATGTTGACGTCTGAGCATTTGAGGAGATTGCTACCTCTTCTACATTTTATAGGTGGTTATCAGAGCTTTGCCTCTGGTCTGTGTTTTTTTCTCATTCTGTGGTGGCTTAATAGCTACTACCACCACTTAGACTCTGCACAGTAGTTAGTTCCATATTTGGGGGAACTTCCTATGGGGTCCAGATCCTGAGCTCTGTGCTTGAACTAAATTGCTGCTTTGATGCCGATTCTCTGGGGAGGGCTTTTTGTGCAAATTGTTAATCATTTCTGGGTCTGGGCTGTGTGAAAATTCCATCCCTGGACTTAGTAATTCGTATAGATTGTGCCCGCTGCAGTTCTGTCACTCTGGCCAATTTCCACTGAGACCAGCTGTCCTTGCTGTGCCCAGTGATCCCCCAGCAGGACAGGATTTCCCCTACGCTCCAACCACTTCCTATGGGCAGGCCACGTTCATGTCCCTTGCACTAACTCTGGTTGGTTTTTTCCTACAGTTGGCTGAGGTTGCTTGCTCCTATGTAGGCACAAGGGAATCCTGCCAGTGGTCTTGATGCCCTGTGTGCTGGTAGGGTGTGCTCTGAAGCCCTCCTCTCTCCTGCAGACCCCAAGCAGGTTTATGCAAAGGGTGTCACTGTGGCTTTTTCTGGCTCCAATCCATGTGCAGCAGTCACTCCATTACCTCTAACAGGATGGCTCAGAAGTGGCCAGAGCTCAGAATGATGGATGGACCCTACACTCTCTCTCCTTGGCCTTCTGCATCTTCACAAACTTTGTAGATCTCTCTTATTTCCCCAGCTCCTGCAGTCCCAGGTTGCCAGTCTTTGCTAATAGTTGTAAATTGGTTACATGTGGGGAGGAGCCACACTGGGAATTGTCTATTCCATCATCCTGATGATATCACTCCTTCTTTCTAGGGATTTGTTTATTTCATCTAGCTTATCTAACTTGTTGTTCTACAGTTATTCATAGTATTCCCTTATTATCCTTTTTATATCTGCAAATTCATTAGTAATAGCCCTTCTTTTATTTCTGATTTAATAATTTGAATTTTTTTTTCCTTGATGATTCTAACTAAAATTTGCCAATTTTATTAATTTTTTTCAAATAACCAACTTTGGGTTTGTTAATTTTCTCTTTTGTTGTTGTTGTTGTTGTTCTCCATTGCATTTAGTTCTCTTGTAATATTTATTTTTTTTCTTCTGTTTGCTTTGAGTTTAGTTTGCAATTATTATTCTAGGTTCTTCAGGTAGAAGTTTAGGTTATTGACTGAAGATGTTTTTTCTTTCTTTTTATTGATTATATATATTTGTGGGGTATAGAATCAAATATCAATACATGCATACAATAAAGGGTAGTTAGAGAGAGAGGCCAGAGAGGCCCACCCACCCTGAGGCATCTGCACTGGAACAGGTAGGTACTGCCACGGGACTGTGCACCACCCAGAGAGGACCAAGGGAGGCCTGAGAGATGCCAGGCCCACATGCCCGAGGCACCCACACCAGAGCAGGTAGGCACCGCTGTGGGACTCCCAGCCCAGGCCAGTCCCCACAGTCCACAGAGGCCTGAGCCTCCCACCCACAGGCACTGAGGAAGCATGCCAAATTGGCAGTCCCTGCCGCATCCTAGCCAGACATTAGGGTCAAACGAGTGGACTGTGAAATCCCCTGCCACAATGACTAAACACCAAAGGAAAGATACCAGAAATATGAAAAATCAAGAAAGTACAATACCACCAAAGGGTAATAATAACTCACAAACTCTAGATCCTACAGAACAGGAAGTCCTTGAAATGACTGACAAAGAATTTTGAGCAACAATTCTAAGGAAACCAAATGAGATACAAGAAAACTCAGACAACACAATGAAATGAGAAAAAGTATACAAGACCTAAAAGACGAAAGGTACAAATAAATCAATGCCTTGAAAAAGAATGTAGCAGAGCTTGTGGAGATGAAGGATTCATTCAACAAAATAAAAAAACATAACAGAGAGTTTAACCAGCAGGCTAGAACAAGCAGAAGAGAGAATTTCTGACCTTGAAGATGGGCTGTTTGAAATAACACAGGTGGATAAAAAAAAGAAAAAAGAATTAAAAACATTGAAGAAAATCTAAGAGAGATAACAGACAACCTTAAGCACTCAAATATCCAAATCATGGGTATTCCAGAAGGGGAGGAAAAAGGAAATGGCATTGAAAACATATTCAATGAAATAATGGCAGAAAATTTCCCAGGTATAGGGAAAGACAGACCTTCAGATGCAGGAGGCTCAAAGATCCCCAAATGTATTCAACCCAAAAAGGTCCTCTCCAAGACATGTTATAGTCACATTGGCAAAACTCAAAGACACAGATAGAATCTTAAAAGCTGAAAGAGAGAAGCATCAAGTCACCTTATAGGTAGCCCCAATCAGGTTAACATCAGACTTTTCATCAGAAACCCTAAAAGCCAGAAAAGAAGGGGATGATATATTCAAAATACTAAAAGACAAAGATTGCCAGCCAAGAATACTTAACCCAGCAAGGCAATCCTTCCAAAATAAAGGACAAATAGTATAACCAAGAATACTTAACCCAGCAAGGCAATCCTTCCAAAATAAAGGACAAATAGTATAATTCTCAGACAAACAAAAACTGTGGGAGTTCACTACCATATGACCAGCCTTACAAGAAATTCTCAATGGAGTACTGGGTTTGGTACCTGAATAACAACCACCACTGCCATAAATACTCAAAAAAAAAAAAAAACCCACTAGTAAAATAAAAATGCTCACAGAAAAGAGAAAAAAAAAGTTTATCTGCCATCCCAAGAAACCAACAAATACAGAAGACACAGAGTAAATCAGAAAGAAAGGAACAAAAGATACTTAAGACATCCAAACAAAAATCAATAAAATGCTAGAAGTAAATAAACACCTTTAAATACTCAATGTAAAAGGATTAAATTCCCCACTCAAAAGATACAGACTGACTGACTAGATTAAAAAGGTGGACCCAACTATATGCTGCCTTCAAGAAACTCACCTCACCTACAAAGACAAACATAGACTAAGAGTGGAAGGATGGAAAAAGATATACCATGCAAATAGAAATGAAAAACGAGCTGGAGTAGCTATTCTTATATCTGATAAAATAGACTTTATTTATTATTTTTTTAAAGATGACTGGTAAGGGGATCTTAACCCTTGGCTTGGTATTGTCAGCACCACGCTCTCCCAAATGAGCCAACCGGCCATCCCTATATAGGGATCTGAACCTGTGGCCTTGGTGTTATCAGCATCACACTTTCCCAAGTGAGCCATGGACCAGCCTTGATAAAATAGACTTTAAACCAAAAACCATATAAAGAGATAAAGAAGGCCACTATATAATGATAAAAGGATTTATCCATCAAGAAGACATAACAATCATAAATATATATGCACCAAACATCAGAGCAGCCAGATTTATAAAGCAAACACTATTAGACGTAAAGAATGAGATAGACACTAATATCATAATAGCAGGGGACCTGAAAACCCCACTCTCAATATTGGACAGATCATCTAGGTAAAGATTCAGCAGAAAAACTCAAGACCTAAACAACACTTTAGACCAATTGGACTTGACAGGTATCTACAGAATATTCTATCCAACAACCTCAGAATATTCATCCTTCTCATCAGCACGTGGAACATTCTCCAGGATAGATCACGTATTAGGTCACAAATCAAGTCTCAACAAATTTTTTAAAATTGGAATTATTCCATGTATTTTTTCCAATCACAATGGATTAAAATTAGAAATCAATAACAAACAAAACTCTGGAAACTATACCAACACATGGAAATTAAACAGCATTCCCCTTAATGACATATGGGTCCAAGAAGAAATCAAACAGGAAATCGAAAAATTTATTGAAACTAATGAAAATAATGACACATCATACCAAAACCTGTGGGATACTGCAAAAGCAATACTAAGGGGTAAATGTATCACATTTAAATGCTTACTTCAGAGTAATGGAAAGATGGCAAGTAAACACACTAACACTTCACCTTAAAGAACTAGAAAAACAAGAACAATCCAAACCCAAAGTTAGCAGACAGAAAGAAATAATTAACATCAGAGCAGAACTTAATGAAATAGGAACCCCCAAAACAATACAAAAGATCAATGAATCAAAAAATTGGTATTTTGGGCCAGCCTGTGGCTCACTTGGGAGAGCATGGTGCTGACAACACCAAGTCAAGGGTTAAGATCCCCTTACTGGTCATCTTTTTTTAAAAAATTGGTTTTTTGAAGAGATAAATAAAATTGACAAACCATTAACAAGGCAAACTAAAAAAAGAAGAGAGAAGACCCAAATAACAAATATTTGAAACGAAAAAGGTTATATTACAACTGATACCTCAGAAATACAAGAAATCATTAGAGACTACTATAAACAACAATATACCAACAAATTCAAAAATGTGGAGGAAGTGGATAAATTTCCAGACACACACAAACTACCAAAAATGAGCCAAGAAGATGCAGAAAATCTGAACAGACCAATAACAATAAAAGAGATTGAAGATGTTATCAGAAGGCTCCCAACAAAGAAAAGCCCAGGACCAGATAGGTTCACTGCAGAATTCTACCAAACCTTCAAAGAGGATGTGATACCAATTCTCTACAAACTATTCCAAAAGATTGAAACAGAGGCCATTATCCTAAACTCATTCTATGAAGCAAACATCACCCTGATACCAAAACCAGACAAAGATGCAACAAGAAAAGAAAACTACAGGTCAATATCCTTGATGAATATGGATGCAAAAATTCTCAATAAAATACTAGCTAAAAGAATATAACAATAGGTACACAAAATTATACACCATGATCAAGTGGAATTCATCCCAGGGATGCAAGTTTGGTTCAACATAAGCAAATCAATAAATGTGATACACCACATCAATAAAATCAAAGACAAAGACCATATGATCATCTCTATAGATGCTGAAAAAGCATTTGACAGAATTCAACATTCAGTCATGACAAAGATTCTCTATAAGTTAGGTATAGATGGAAAGTATCTCAACACAATTAAAGCCATATATGATAAGCCCACTGCCAATATCATCATGAATGAAGAAAAGCTGAAAGCTTTTCCCTTAAGAACAGGAACTAGACAAGGATGCCCACTCTCACCACTCCTATTCAACGTAGTGTTGGAAGTACTAGCCAGAGCAATCAGAGAAGAGAAGGAAATAAAAGGCATACAGATTGAAAAAGATAAAGTCAAACCATCCCTGTTTGCAGATGACATGATCCTATATGTCAAACAGCCTAAAGCCTTTAAAAAAAACCTCTTAGAGTTGATAAATGATTTCGGCAAATTTGCAGGATACAAAATCAACACACAAAAATCAGTAGCATTTCTATACTCCAACAGTGAACATGCAAAAAAAGAAATCAGGAAAGCTTGCCCATTTATAATAGCCACCAAAAAAATAAAATACTTAGGAATAAAGTTTACGAAGGATGTGAAAAACCTCTACAATGAGAACTACAAACCACTGCTGAGAGAAATTAAAGAGGACACAAGAAGATGGAAAGATATCCCATGCTCTTGGACTGGGAGAACTAACATTGTGAAAATGTCCATACTACAAAAAGTGATCTACAAATTCAATGCAATCCCCATCAAAATTCTAATGACATTTTTCTCAGAAATGGAAAAAACTATCCAGACATTTATATGGAATAACAAAGACCAGACATAGCCAAAGCAATTCTGAGCAAAAAAATAAAGCTGGAGGCATAACACTACCTGACTGAAAACTATACTACAAAACTATAATAACCAAAACAGCATGGTACTGGCATAAAAACAGACACATGGATCAATGGAATAGAATAGAGAATCCAGAAATCAACCCATACACCTATATCCATCTGATCTTTGACAAACACACCATCTATACACTGGGGAAGAGACTGCCTCCTCAGCAAAGAGCTCTAGGAAAACAGGATATACATATACAGGAGAATGATACCATACCTCTCACCATATACCAAAATCAACTCAAAGTGGATTAAAGAATTAAATATACACCCTGAAACAATAAAACTCCATAAAGAAAACATAGGGGAAACACCCCAGGAAGTAAGATTTGGTACAGACTTCATGAATACAACCCCAAAAGCAGAGGCAACCAAAGCAAAAATAAACAACTGGGATTATATCAAACTAAAGAGTTTCTGCACAGCAAAAGAAACAATTAACAGGGTTAAAAGACAACCAACAGAGTGGGAGAAAATATTTGCAAAATATATATCTGACAAAGGATTAATATCCAGAGTATACAAGGAACACAAACAACTTTAAAGCAAAAAACCAAGTAATCCAATTAAAAAATGGGAAAGGATCTGAATAGGCATTTCTCAAAGGAAGATATACAAATGCCAACAGACACATGAAAAAATGCTCAACATCACTCAGCATTCGGGAAATGCAAATCAAAACCATACTGAGATACCATCTCACTCCAGTTAGAAAAGCTAATATCCAAAAGACTGAGAATGATAAATGCTGGTGAGGTTGTGGAGGAAAAGGAACCCTCCTACACTGTTGGTGGGACTGCAAAAGGCTGATGGTGCAGCCTTCATGAAAATGGTTTGGAGTTTCCTTAAACAGTTACTGATAGATCTACCATATGGCCCAGCTATTCCACTGCTGGGAATATACCCAGAGGAATGGAAATCTTCATGTCAAAGGGATACCTACCTGTACTCCAGTGTTTATTGTAACACAATTTACAATAGCCAAGAGTTGGAACCAGCCCAAATATCCATCATCATATGAGTAGATAAGGAAACCATGGTATAGCTATACAATAGAATTATACTCTGCTATAAAAAAGAATGAAATACCACCGTTCGCAGCAACATGGATGGACTTAGAGAAAATTATATTGAGTGAAATAAGTCAGGCACAGAAAGAGAAACACCACACATTCTCAGTTATTTGTGGGAGCTAAAGATAAATAAATACACAAACAAATGGGGGGGCAGGGAAGAAGACACAACAATCACAATTCCTTGGGCTTGTTAAGACAAATGAATAGATATGATGTTGATGGGTGGGAAAGGGGAAGGGACATGAAAATCAACTACATTGTATATTGATAAAAAAACAAATAAGGGTAATTAGTATACTCATGTTTACAAAACATAATCAATCTTTGTGACCCTTAACTAGTCTCTTGCCAACCTCCCTCCCCCTCCCTCTTTCCCACCTCTAATAACCACAGTTCTGTTCTCTTTTTTTTTGAAAATTTAATGTATTATTGTGATCTTTCTTTGTTTCCTTCTTTCCTTCCTTCCTTCCTTCCTTCCTTCCTTCCTTCCTTCCTTCCTTTCTTTTCTTTTCTTTCTTTCTTCTCTCTCTCTCTGTGTCTCTCTCTCTGTTACTTTGTTTCTTTTCTTTCTTTATTTTAGCTCCCATTTATGTGTAAGGACGTGGTATTTCTCTTTCTTTGCTTGGCTTATTTCATTTAACATAATTTTCTCTAAGTTCATCCATGTTGCTGTGAATGGCAGGATTTCATTCCTTATTATGACAGAGTAATATTCCATTGAGTATATATACCACATTTTCCTTATCCAGTCATCTGTCAGTGGACACTTATGTTGATTCCAACTCTTGGCTATTGTAAATAGAGCTTCAATAAACATGGAATAGCAGGTATTCCTTTGAATACATGATGATTTTCATTCCTTTGGGTATATCCTCAGCAATGGGATTGGTGGGTCATATGGCAGTTCTATCTGTAGTTGTTTGAGGAATCTCCATACTGTTTTCCATAATGGCTGCACCAATTTACAGTCCCACCAACAGTGTAAGAGGGTTCCCCTTTCTCCAAATCCTCACCAGCATTTGTTATTCTGTCTTTTTGATAATAGCCAGTCTAACTGGGGTGAGATGATATCTCAGTGTGGTTTTGATTTGCATTTCCCTGGGTGATGTTGAGCATTTTTCATGTGTCTGTTGGCAATTCGTATATAAATGTCTATACAGCTCCTTTGTCCTTTTTAATTGGGTTACTTGTTATCTTACTGTTGAGTTGTTTCAATTATTTGTATATTATGGATATTAATCCCTTGTCAGATACATATATTGCAAATATTTTCACCCACTCTGTTGTTTGTCTTTTCACTCTGTTAACTGTTTCTTTTGCTGTACAGACCTTTTTGTTTGATATAATCTCATTTGTTTATTTATTCTTTTGTTGCCTGTGTTTTGGGGGTCACATTCCTAAAGTCTTTACCCAGTTTCTACTTCCTGAAGTGTTTCCCCTTTGTTTTCTTTGAGGAGTTTTATAGGTACGTATGGCTATAAATTTCCTCCTATGTACTGTTTAGGTGTGTTTTCAATTTTATCTCAAATTTTCTATTTTTCCTGTAACTTATTCCTTGACTCATTGGTTAATTAGTCATATGTTGTTTAATTTCCACATTTCTGAATTCCCCAAATTTACATGTTATTGATTCCTAAGTTCAGCTTATTGTGGTCAGAATACATGATTTTGTATGATTTCTATTCTTTTTATTTATTGAGACTTTTTTTATGGCCTGGCATATGGTCTATCCTGGAGAATGTTTTATGTACTCTTGAAATGAATATGTATTCTACTGATGTTGTGTGATGTGTTCTATAGATGTCTGTTAAATCTACTTGGTTGACAGTATTGCTTAAGTCTTCTATTTCCTTGTTCTTCTATGTAATTGTTCTACCAATTATTGAAAGTGGGGTATTGAATCTGTAACTATTATTTTTTAATTTTCACTTATCCCTTCAATTCTGTTCATTTTTGCTTTATGTATTTTATGTCTATGTTTTTAGGTGCATATATGTTTATAATTGTTATGTGTTCTTGACATCTTTTATCATTATAAAATGTCCATCCTTATCTCTAGTAGGATTTTTGTCTTAAAGTTTATTCTGTATGATATCACCATAGGCACTCTTACTCTCTTTTGTTTACTGTTTGCAATCTTTAATTTCAACCTACTTGTGTCTTTAAATTGAAGTGTGTCTCATAAAGATAGCATATAATTGGATCATTTTAAAAATCCATTCTGCCAATCTCTGCCATTTAATTGGAATGTTTAATCCATTTACATTTGATGTAAATATTGATAACATAGATGTATTAGTCAAGGTCTTCTAGAGGAACATAACCAACAAATTTACATGCAGACACACACACACACATTCCCATTTCAAACCCATTCTGCTCACTCCAGTGGCTGGTAGTCTGCTAGTTTGTATGGCTATTATTATTATGAGGCTCTTAGTTTTGAAGGTTACCACAGAGCTGGGGATAGGAGGATAAAGAAAGGGCAAGTTTAAACACCAAAAATCTCACTGTATTACTGAGATTCACCTATTTTTTAAAAAAATAAATGCTTTGTAGATTATATATATGGGGGGGTGGAGAGAGAGAGAGAGAGAGAGAGCGAGAGAGAGAGTTTAAGAAATTGGCTCATGCAATTGTGGAGGTACAAGTCCAAAATCTGCAGTATAGGCTGGTAGTCTGGAGACCCAGGGAATACTTACAACTGGAGTCCAAAGACAGTATGCTAGCAGAATTCCTTCTTGCTTGAGGGAGGTCAGTCTTTATCAGGGTTTTCAAGTGATTGGATGAGTTCCACCCACATTATAGAGGATAATCTCCTTTACTCAAAGTCCACCAATATAAATGCTAATCTCATCTAAAAAGATACCAAAGAAACATCCTGAATAGTGTTTGAACAAATATCTGGGCACTGTGGCCCAGCTAATTTGACACTTAAAATTAACCTTCAAAATCCTTGTAAGTGGGGATTTCCAGGAAACTACCAGATAGTTCCAAGAGTGACAATTCTCTGGGGATGAAGGTCGTTAGAAGCTCTAAACCCATTCTCCAAACTTACTCTGGTGGCTGGTGTTCTGCTGGCTTTCATGGCTACCATCATAGTGAGGCTGTTGGCTTTCAACATTACCACAGAGTTGGGGGAGGAAGATGAGAACAGGGCAATTTAAACACCATAACAGCTTGCTGTTATTACTGAGATTTAGCCATTTTCTTGAATGAGTGCTTTGCAAATTATGGCAAAGTTATTTGGTTAATTTTCAGAATTCTAAAAAAGTTTACTTTGACAATTTTTGTTAGAGTTTACATTGCTTTTTTGGAGCATTAGATATTGGAAGTCTTTTCTTCCCCATTCTAGAAGTGGCTCTACACTCCAAATATTTTAAAAATTAAGCACACATGTACTTGTAACCTACCATAAAAAGATACAGTGTGATTTTGAGGCTGACCACAATTACCTCTTTTTATGAGGATATGGTGAAATCCTTAGCCATATGATTAAGGAAATATGAACAATTCTCATTTAGGCTTTCTCCATTCTGTATCATTCACTGTTCTTTTTCACTGTCTTCCTGGTTTAGTTGTGTGTCTGTGTGTGCCATGTTAGAAAGAACTGAAATGGTAGATTTTTATATCAGGATCTTACACAGAGAACTGTTTCTCCTCTGCTTGAAATTTCTACAGGTTTACATTTTAAAATGATGTTCTTTGAGCCATAGTAGTTTACATTTTTTAAATACCCAAATGAAATTAGCTATTTTTCTAATTATGAAATAAGTCTATATTTATTGCAAAAAAGAAAAAGGAAAGAAAAAGAAATTAAACAACCCCAAAGTGAACATCACCTGTTAATTCCACATCACAAATAGAGCAGCTGCTAACATTTGCCAGATATCTGCCCAGACTTTCTTTTCTGTGCACGTGTGTATACACATACACAGAGACACTGATACGAACACATATGCACATATAAAATTAAAATGAGAATATGCTATGCATGCTTTTTTCTACTTGCTTTTTATTTATCATTGTGTTGTAGCAACAAATAATATGGATCTACATCTTAACTTTTAATGGTTTCATATTATTCTATATTTGGGGAATTGCCATAACCTATTTTAACAATCTATGAGTATCAATAGATGTATTGCATCCATGTAGTGTGTGTGTGTGTGTGTGATTATATCAAGGTTTGCTCTGCCTGTATGATTATCACTATATTATAAATTCCTAAAAGCTGAATTGATGAGTAAAAGGAAATGCTCGGGTAGAATTTTGATACATTGTGCCAAATTTCCCATGAGAAAGGGCTTTCTAATGCCTACTCCTAGTCACTAGTCTCCAACCCCCACCACAGAGGAATACATTTGTTTTATATAAATGGAAATAAATAGTGTGTATTCCTTTGTATCTGGCTTCTTTGCACAACGTGAGTCTGTGATATTTATCCATGTATTTTTTTATGTGTTGTAATTTTAAAAATCGAATTTGAATTTAACAGAAGAAAAATATGCTGATGTGAAAATAAAGAAATTGCTATACTACAAGAAATATTAATTCCAATAAATTTGTTTAAGGGTAAGAAAAAAGATTTAAAAAATCAAATGATTAGTCATTGGGATTATTTCTTTTTTTCAATTATAGTCTTTTTTTCAATTATTGGTCTTGATTGTGAAAGGTGAGTAGGTCAGTATGCATCTCTCTCTTCTAACCTCTTTTTTTTTTTTTTTCCTTTTTGTCTTTTTTTTTTTCGTGACCGGCAATGGATCGCAACCCTCAGTGTTGCGCCCATACCGGACCGGGACCGGCAACGGGATCACAACCCTCGGCGTTGCGCCTGCACCTCACTCAGCCAGTGAGCGGCCGGTCTGTACATGGGATCCGAACCCTCGGCGGGAGCGCCGCCGCACTTCCCAAGCGGCGCACTGTAGCAGTGCGCCACCAGGCCGGCCCTCTCTTCTAACCTCTTTACCCCACATTTCTATCTTTGTTGGTTATGTTATTCTTACTTTGCTTAAGTTTATAAAGTTAAATTCTGTGCTACAACCAAAATTTTCCCAGGTGTTTAGTTTTATTTTCTATATAAGTTAATTGTTTACAACAATCCTTTTTCTGTGACTTCTTTATTCCTCAGTTATTTTTATTTATTTCTTTGTTAGCTGTATTTCATTGTTGAATTGGGTTTTTAAGGAGTCACAAATTGTTCATATTTGAAAATGAATGCGTGTTGCCTGTACACTTGATTGACTGATTTAGTTGTGCCAAGTATCCTTAATTTGACCCGCAGAAATTTCTATATATTGCTCCATCATCTTCTGTGATAAATGTTTCTGTGGACAATTTGAAGGCCATCTTCAGTTTTCCTTCTTTTGGTGACTTTTTTTTTTTTAGTTGGATGTGTGAAGAATTCTTTCATGTTCAGTAGCTTAACCAGACAATGAGTCAATATCTATCATTTTGTTTCAATTTTCTGACACAAAATTGCCCTTAAGTATACATCTTTTTATCCTTCACCTCAAGGATATTTTCCATCCTTTCTTTTTGACAATTCTGAATGCTCGCTTTGCTCCATATTTATGGAATTGCCTTATTCAGTAGAACCAATTATTTTTATGCTGTATTATCTGCCTCCCATATCCACCCTAAGTCTATTTCTCTTTGAATTGGTGGATATTGCTTAGAATCCTCAGGATTTTTCTGACGTATTTTCCCAGTACTGATTCTGGTGGAGGTGGGGGTAGTCTTAGAAGTGATGCAAGACCGCACCTGAACTTTCTGCATTTTTTTTGTCCAATACTTTTTGGAGTTTATAGCATAAGTTTGAGCTCCTTTTCTTGTTTAATGTTGATAAATTTTGAGTTCTTTCTCCATCTTTTTACAGCCATTTTGTTAGGTGACAAGGAGACGGGTTTTGTGATATTGCTTCATTTTACCATCTCAATATGGGAGTTCTGAATCATTTCAAAAGCTGGGTAATATTTCATTGTTTGTATGTATGTGTAATAATTTTACTTAACAAATACCCTATTGCTGGACATGTAAATTATTTACTTTTTTAATTATTAAAAATAATTGTGCACACACTGATGATAGAAATTAAAATGTAAATAAATGGAAAAAATATATTATCTACATGAATTAGAAGACTAATTTTGTTAAGATGTCAATTCCCAAATTAACCCATAGATTCTACGGCATCTAAATCAGCATATTTTTGTAAACTGTATTTCCCGCATCCCCTTGTCAGCTTTATTCTAGTTAGTATCTGCCACGGGAGACATTCTTGTGAGACCTGAAGATCAGAAGGCAGCAGCAGTGGCAGCAGGGGTGACTTCCCTTCATTAACTGCTGTTAATGACTTCTGTTCATTAACTCAAGTGGTGCCTGCAACACTGTGTGGGCTCATGAGCTCCAGCCAAGGGGTGGGAATCACTTTCTGATTTCTGGTGACAATGCTTCAGCAGTGTTAGCAGTGGTGTCTCAACAATGTTAGCAGCAGTGACAGTGTCTCCAGCAAGACAGTGGGGAATACTGGGCTTAGGGCTGCTAGCAGCTTTCCAATCCTTGGGTAACACCCCCTCCCACTTTTTACCCTCCAAATCAGGGGTGATGATAATATCCTGATATCCAAGTGCATAAGTTATCTATTGCCAAAATAGTTCTGTGTAACACACAACCATTTTAGCAGCATACAAAAATATAAGAATTTATTGCTCACCTATTTTGGGTCAACTTGGGGCTGGCTAAGTGATTCTATTGTCTGCAGGAGGGCTGGTTGTTAGCTTGTGTAGGCTGGTCTTGACTGCAGCAATTAGACTCTGAGATGTGGGTCTTTCATCCTCTGGCAGGACAGCCTGAGCATGTTCTCATGGCAACAGCAGACATGTGAGAGAGAGCAAACAGAAACACACAGGGCCTCAAGTCCCCAGTCTCAGAAGTGGCTGGTCATCACATCTGCACCACAAATCACATAGGGTGGGAAAATGTACTCCACTTCTATGGGAGGGACTCCAAAGTTACATGCCTAAGGGTCTGGATATGGGAAGGGTAAAGGATTAGGGCCATAAATAAGATCAGTCTGCCACACAGGTAATAACCTGTTCCTGCTTTTGTTCTCCCAGCCCCTCCAGCACCTTCTCACTAGTTCCATGCATTAAATCTCTCTTTGCTTTGAATATCTAAAGTGGTTTTTCTTTCCCTGATTAGATACTGACTGATATGCTTATTATATTTATTGCTCATACACACATGTAGCATAGACTTCTGTAAGTCAGAAGTCTGGTGGGCTTAGCTGCTTTCTCTCGTTAGAGTCTTCCAAACCCAAAGTCAAGGTGTTGACAGGCTGCATTCATTTCTTGGGGCTCTAGGGGAGAATCTGTTTTCTTGCTCATGCAGGTTGTTGGCAGAATTTAGTTCTTTGTGGTTCAAGGGTTGAGTTTCCTGCTTCCTTGCTGGCATTCCCAGCTTCTAGAGGCAGATCACATTCCTTGGCTCATGGTCCCCTTTCTCCATCTTCTAAGCCAGCAACAGTGGGTCAGGTCTCTTCAAAAGTTTCCTTGCTCTTCTATATCTCTCTGACTGATTCTTCTGCCTCCCTCTTCCTCTTTTAAGGGTTCATGTGATTACATTGGGCACAACTAGATAAGCCAGGATACCCTCGTTATCTCAAGTTTCATAGCCTTAATCACATCTGCAAAGTCCCTTTTTTCATCTAACGTAACATATTTACAGGTTCCAGGGGTTAGAATGTGAACATCTTTGGGAGGCCATTATTCTGCCAATGACATTGTTTATAATATGCCTTCCTTTGCTAGAAAATAAGGTCTCTGAAGGCAGAGAGCTTGTTTCATTCACTGATACATCCCAAACATCTAGAACAGTGCCTAGCATGAAGTAGATATTCAATAAATATTTGTTTAATTGAATGAATGAGGATCTAAGAGTCCGAAGACCTAAGTTGGGATTCTAGTTTTGCCACTGATACTTCTTAGTCTCATTTATTCATATATAAATGTAGTTAGTGATACATACTTCTAGGGTATATATGTCATTGAGGATTATATTAGATAATATTCATATAATGGATATACATATTTAAAATACATAAATGTATTTCTCTCTTTTGCATTTACCCTATTCAACCAGAGACATCCTTTTGCCTCATGGAGAGTTAATGATCATCACAAAAGGAAACCAAAGAGGAAGTGGGAGGTTATACATACCTTTTGAATCCAAAGTAGGACTTTGGAGGGGGAAAAGGATCACATAAAGATAAAAGCCCTCAAACTAAACATTGTTGAGAAGGAAAAAAATTCAAAATTCCTTTAACACCCATCAAGAGCAAGCCCTGACTGACAGGATCGTAGAGTTTCTTTCTTAGTTTCTTTCATAGAGTTTCTTTCTTTTAAGTATTGTCATGTGGTTGCCCACATACCTTCCAAAACAGAGTTCAGCTTAATTCTGAGAGGGAACCTGGTGGGACTGTCTTTTGGGTAGGGTCAGTGATTGGTCCCTTACCATATGCCCAATGCTGCTCCTCACGGTGGTTTCATATACCATGTTCCCAACAGTAGTTTTGCAAGAGATTTGTTAGTTCTACATGGTGGTGATTGGTTCCACAGAATTCCACTGACTTCCCAGTGGGAAACCTGATGTGAGTGTCTTTCCCAGACATTTCCAGGAGGGCTCTTTCACAGAGAATTTAAGGCTACGATAAATGTGACCCCGAATGTGGTGTAGAAGTGGAGGTGCAGACTCTAGTGAGCACATCTTCTTGGCTACCTGAACTCCTTGCCCCTTGGTGTGGGCTGTGGCTAGAGAAGGGCCAGAGTAAGTCCTTTCAGGGCAGAGTCCCCTCTTGCTCAAGTCTAAGGGCAGTATGACTCCAAGGACTTGAGTCCCCCTTTCTGCCACTGAACTGAGGGCATTTAAGCCATGACCCTTACCTTAAAGAGGAGTCAGGGTGGGAAAAGGGAATCTGGAAGATTGAGCATGTGCTCTAAAGAGATGGAGTCGTAAGAGAGCATTTAAACTGAAAGAGACTCTGATAACATGAATTATCAAGTTTAAATTCTGTTAATTTTTCTCCCAATACTCAATGACTGAGAGGGGGAGATTTTTAGGCAAATAAAATCCATTGTGAGACCAACATTTTCTTTGCATCTGTGAGTATAGTATGTAAGTTTGGGGATTCCATTACATATACAAGGTGCCAGTTGGTAAGAACTCAGTAAAGTGAGGTGATGATAATGACGATTGTAATGTAATTCTGACACCACCTACGTGAAGTTAGCACAGAGACCACAGGTTTAAGGGCATAAACCCAACAAGACCCCGCTCACTTCAAACATCAGCTGTAAGCTCCTGGGCTCACAAATCACTTGTACTTCTGACCAACTGTCTACAAATTCAGAAATTCCCACCACCCCCTCAGATTTGATACTTCACTAGAATGACTCACAGAACTCAGGAAAGTTCTATACCTATGATTAGTTTTATTATAACGGATGCAAATCAGGACTGGCGCAAAGAAGAGACCCATTGGGCAAGGTCTAGGAGAGCCCCACATGCAAAGCTTCCATGTCCTCAGGATGTGTCACCATCCTGGCACATCAGTGTGTCACCAACCAGAAAGCTCAAACAAGCCTTGGTGTGCAGAGATTTTCCTGGGGTTTTATTGCATAGGCATGATGATTGAATCATTGGCTTTGTGGTTGAATTCAGCCTCCAGCAGGCTGGGCTGATTACACATGACTCAAAGCCACAACCCTCTAATCACATGATTAGTCTTTCTGGCATAGCAGGCTCCCATCCTGAGTTATCTCCTTAGCATAGACACAGGTATTGTCTGAGGGGCCCACCATGAATAATAAAGATACTACTATCACTCAGGATATTCCAAGGATTTAGAGGTTACTTCCTAGGTACTAGGGACAAAGGCCAGCCATGTTTTTTATTATTCAACAATAATAATAACAATGATATAATTTCTAGTGCACCCTGCTCCTCCCACTTCAGAAAAAAATTTTCTAACCCAGTTAAACACCCATCTTTTGAGAGAATGCTTAAGTAACTGTCATGGGGAAATTGGGGGTATAAGTATGGATCTGCACGTCAAATCCTGCTTTGGTTTAGAATATAGTCATGGCCTCAGCACGAGGTAAGAGGTTTCTGTTGGTTGATCCTCCCCAGGACGCACCATGAAATCTCATCAAACTGTTAATTTCCTTTCCTGTGAGTATTTTTGTTAACTAGCCCCTGGACATTTTCCAGTGGAAAATGGAGTTGTTGGCTTTCCCTGGCTCCTGTCTACAATCCAGAGAAATGAAAGATGAACCAAACAATTACCATATTCCACCAAACTGATGGAATACAGGTGGAAGATTGAAAGTGGGAGAATGTCAAGTAGTCCACTTGAGTCCGTTGGGACCAGTGGAGGGAAAGAAAACCAAAAAGGAGAAAGATGCAGAGACTGAAACAGCAGGAGACACATTTAAATAGGAACCGTCTTAATAAGAATGTGTCACCTCAGAGCCAACAAGAAGTCCGCAGATGGGAGGCACCTGTCCCTTGAGCACCTCACAAAGCAAAATCAAGCAGCAGAGCCCAGAATGGAAGCAGTAAACCCAATCAGACTCCTAAGATACACTCCAGCAAATAAACTCTTGGCTCCCCGAACAGGTATTGCTCAGATGGGGCACACCTAACATTCCCCACACCTCTGCATATTCTGAAGAAGGAGCAGGGAATCTTAGAGCCTGCTTCTTTGGTCATTCTTAGAGCTATTGATTTTAACCACCAACAGCCACTCATCTATTTACATTAAGTCAGGTTGCTTTTACCATCATTAACAGCTGGAATTAGAACGGCTCAAGTCTCTGGGGTCTGCTTTGCAAGAGGATGACAATTTGATTTCAGGTGTTGAATTCATCAGGATTTTGGAGGATGAGGAGAAGAAACCTGGTAGAGACTTTTTCCCAGCTGTTGTTAAAGACAGGACCCCAGGGCTCTTGGAATAAAGCAGGGTTAGAAGATGGATTGGCTGGCATTTCACACTGACCATGTTAACCTAATTTAACCCTAGTACATAATGCAAATATTTACTGAGCATCTTCTATCTGAAAAGGGAAGCTGGTGAAGAAGAGATCTCTAATTGAGCCTGTTAACCTGGTCATTCAGAACTCCCCCTTCCAAATATATTTGTGTTGATCATCTGCTTATATTAGGGAAAAGCACTGCGGAAGCCTCAACGATATGGGTGGTGGTCTCACTCTCCACTCCCCTATTGCAGAGCTGCATATCCTAGGGCTGTGTACAGACTCTAGTGGAAAGTTATTCCAGAAATATTCCATTTCAGTCTCTAAAGGATGACGTTCCAGGGACAGGTTTATGCTTTCTGAGCTGATGCTCATCAAGACAGAAGCCAACAGTGACTTAAGGACAGAAGAAGGTGAAACATAATAATAAGCAATGGCCAAAGCCAGAGTGGGTGGAGCACAGCCTCCTGCCCAGGATTGTAACTCCGTTCACTCCAACTAGACTGAGGGCCTTTGTTAAGATCTCAGCAGCTGCAGCAAAGGCTTTCCTTTCCTCACCACTCTCCCATCTCCACATCCCCCTGCAAAGAAGTGGCACCGTTTGCAAACCCTGGAATCTCGTCAGTCCCCTGAGAGGTTTCCAAATTATTGTTGGGGGAGGCATGCTGTTCCTTGGCTTTTCAAGTGGCTGCTTAGTCACAAAGATCAATGCCGTGAGGTAACAAAAATAAGTGGAGGTGGCAGGCGGGCCTCAGACTGTTGCTGTTCCCTGGGGGTTCCCAGAAACACATTTGAATGCAAGTAATGGAAAGAAAGTGAAGGATGTCTTTTGTATCTTTAAGAGTGCCCTGGGTGGAGGGCCTCAAGCCCAGGCCAGATCGACCCCAGGAAAAGAGGCAAGGAAGCAGCCTGACCTCTGTGGCCCCCTTCTTGCTTTACATTCCTCCCACTTTCCCCCATGCTTGTTCCTCTTCCCATTTTCCAAAAATTACTCCACTGGGGAATTGTATGACTGATGGTAGTTGCTGTATTACCAATCCCAGAAGTACCAGGGGGAAACATTTTAATTAAAAAAGAACTTCCATCCTGTGCATTTTCAGTTTTATTAGGTGACAGGAACATATTTTGGGGCAGGCTGTGGGGAATGGGGATTATTAATCATTTGTTCATTCAATATATAATTATTGAGGACCTATTATGCTCTGGACCCTGGTGGGGGCAAGATGGAGGGTTCTTTATGACCTTTCAGTCATTCAACATCAATACTATGGCTGGTTTACTCTTAAATTACCCAAGGGAAATACTCGCCACAGTGAATATTGATTTTCTTTCCAAGTTAATATGTTCTATTCTCAATGAAGAAAGCATTAAGGTATTAAGAAACATTTGAACCTTCCTGAATCAAATTATAAGGATCCCAAACTTAACTGAGAATGGCTCTACATGAGTCCTGTACTATGTAGTTGGCTCTGCATTTAAACTCACCAGATCTCTCTCATGAGATCCATATACCTATCTCCATCTGCCTGTTAATCATCTCTACTTAGATGTCCTACAGGCACTTCAAATTCCTCATGTTCAAAGTCAAACTTGCTATCTACTTTGGGAACCTGCCTGTCCTCCTCCTGTGTGCCTTGTCTCCCTGAACAGCTTCACAACCTACTTATTTACTCAAGCTGGGCATCAGTCTTGAAGATTCTTCTTTGCCCAGTCTTTCAAACCAATCACCAAGACCTGACTATTCTACCACACACAGAAGAACAAAGCTATGTCATGTGTTTGGATCAGAACTGGTTAAAGACATACTTTAATCTCAAGCACTTTGCAAGGAGAAAACTAGACCAAGCAGTCAGGTGCTTTCTGTGTAACATACATTGAATGGTAGATTAGTTAATACAATTATCGAGTTCACCTACAACTTATGCAAGTAAATTCTCTTTCCCATAACAAACACATTTATGACTTCAGTAAACAATTTCTTAAAATAATGCATTTTCTATCCTCTGAGGTTACCACAAGCCTTTAAAGGTTATAATTCTGAGGGATGAAATAAAAGCTTTGTAAACAGTTGTATATCTTGGCAAACCACTTGCTCTTTCTCACTGAGAAATATCTTAACCATAGAGAGGAAATGGAATCATAACTCATAATTAGAGCATGTATAGAGCATGTACAATTGTAAGAACTTTGCCCCACCTGGATTATTTTTTCTTTATACTCCTGTTGTTTCTGGAATGCAAAAATTCTATAAAATTTTCTTCCTTATTTTGCTGAGAAGGGAAATAAATAATATAGCACTTAAATTCTTAAAGTACTTAGGTCAACAACATAATTTCTTCTCTTTACAGGGATTCTCATAAAATATCATGGTGACCTAAGTCTTCAATGTTAACTGAGGTTAATAGAAGTTTTACACATAATCTTTCATTCAATATTCCAAAAATTCTCTTGTACCTATTCTCTTTCTCACCATTTCCTCTGTCACTGACCTAGTGTAGGTCCTATTATAATTTGCCTAGAAAACTGATCAATTCCTAACAGGTACAATCCTCCCAGCATTGCTACCTTTCCAACCATTCCCCAGACTTGATGATGTTTCCAAAATGTGCAAATATGCTTTTTCACTCTTCTCTTCAAAGCTATTTACGGGTTTTCTTTTGCTCATAGATAAAATAGAAACTACTTAAACTGGCATGATAGGCCTTGAAAATCCTGGTCTCTGAATTAATGGAGTCACACAATCCCAACCATTTCTGACATGCTTATATGAGGCACGTCCAAATTCGGATGGTTCCTGCCATTTATCTGGTCACCAAACTGCTACCCAAACAGGAAATCACTTCCCCCACACCTCCTATCTTCTAGTTGTTACAACTTTTTATTATGAAGCTTGAAATACAGAGAAGTTGAAAGAATAGGACAATGAACACCCACATCCCCACCACATGGATTCAAAAAGTGTTAACATTTTGCCATCTTTTCTTTATATACCTATATCTTTTTGTTTCTTTGTTGAACCACTTGAAAGAAAGCTGTAGACATCATGGCTCTTCCCCTGAATACCTCAGCATTTATTTCTAAAGAATTAGGGTGTTCTCCTGTACAACCTCAATATGGTTCATACCCCTAAGAAAATAAACAATAAGTCTCTAATATCATCTAATATTCAGTCCTCGTGAAGAATTTTCCCAGTTGCCCCCCAAATATCTTTTAATAGAAGTTTATTGAGATATAATTCATATCCCAAAATATCTTTTCTAACTGTTCTTCATAAATTAGTAACCAAATGCCAATGGCAACCAGGCCAGAGAGATGGGGGGCAGGCATGTGGGCCCTGTCCCCTTACCCCCACCGCAATCAGGTCAGCAAAGGAGCCAGCTGTGGGCCAAACCCACCCTACCTTCTCCTTTCCCCCACCCCTGGCAACAACATCTTAGAATGTACTTATTAAATTTTTTTTAAAAGTAGCCAATTAGGGAAGAGATTCTGGGAATATGGCAGAGTAGAAGCACCAGGATTCCATCTCCACGCCTAGCAGAATCTGCCTAATATAAGTATTTTGGAACTCTGGAGTCTAGTTGAAGGCTTATACCTTACAGAGGAAGGCTTGGGGGGTAAATTGTGGCTAAATTTGGTCAATTTCAGCTCTTAGGATGGACATGCATCCCCACCCCTCAGCTCCACACCAGGCCACCAGGTATATGTTCCAGGAGCAGCTTGTATGCAGTTTGTGGGAACCAGGATGGGCAGTAAAGATCTTATCCTTAAAATATCAGGAATCTGTGTTCTGATTGCTGATTGCTACTTCCAGTGGTGGAAGTGCAGACATAGAGGAGGGCAGCCTTATTGCCACCCTCACCTTCATTGTTTCAAGCCCCACCTCCTCTGACTAAAGCAACTTCCTATAATTAAAGAACTGGTGCCTTTCCCTGCCCCCTTTATTTTTCTTTGTTTCCCCTTTTGGAAGCCAGACATTTAAGGACTACAACATTCAAAAGCAACCACATTTATGAAGGAGTTTAGAAAATCACCCTGCATGCCCTGGGAAAGGTGCAGGCTTAGAAAAGACTTGAGTAGACCTTAAGTTTACACTTTAGGCTGACCCCTGGCACAGAGACACCCTATAACAATTAAAACCAAAATGAAACAAAAAAACCCTGCAAACTCTGGGAAACGAGGAAATTCAGGTCTCCATAGTTACCGTATTATAAGACTCAAAAGTCTAGTTTCCAACAAAAAAAATCAAAAGTCATAAAAGAAACAGTAAAGTATGACTCACTCAAAGGAAAAAAATAAATCAACAGAAACTGTCTCTGAGAAAGACCAGATAGTGAGCTTACTAGACAAAGACTTTAAAACAACTGTTGTAAAGACAGTCAAAGGACTAAAAGAAGACATGCACAATGTAAAACAAACAAACAAACGAACAAAATGGAAATATCAATAAAGAGATAGCAAGCATAAAAAGGAGATAAAAGAAATTCTTGATCTGAAAAGCACAATAACTGAAATAAAATTTCACTAGAGAAATTCAAAAGCAGATTTGAATAGGCAGACGAAAAAAATCAGTAAACTTGAAGACAGAATGATTGAAATTACCATCTGATGAACAGGAAGAAAAGGTTGAAGAAAAGTGGACAGAGTGTGGGATACCATCAAGTGAACCAACTTAGGCATTGTGAAAGGCCCAGAACTTCTCATCTTGATGAAATGCATAAATATAAACATCCAAGCAGGATAAACTCAGAGAGACCCACATCAAGGAACATTACAATCAAATGTTGAAAACCAATGATAAAGAGATAATCTTGAAAGCAACAAAGGAGAAGTGACTTTTCATATAAAGGGATCTCCAGTAATATTATCAGCACTCTCTCATCAGAAACTTTGGAGGCCAGAAGGCAGCGGGTTGATATATTCCAAGTGTTTAAGGGTGTAAAGAAACCTATCAACCAAGAATCCTATATCTGGAAAAACTGTCATTCAAAAATAAGGGACAAATTAAGACATTTCCAGATATTAAAAAAAAACGGAGGGAGTACATTACCACTAGACCTGCCCTGCAAGAAATGCTAAAGGGAGTCTTTCAGGTTGAAATAAGACAGCAGACAGTAACTCAATGCTGTTTGAAGAAACAAAGATCTCTGGTAAAGGTAAATATATGGACAATTTAAAATGCTAGTTTTACTGTAACTTTGTAACTCCACTTTTTGTTTTCTACATGATTAAAGAGACTCATTAATTTAAAAGATAATTATTAGTCTACGTTTTGGGATACACAACATACGAAGATGTAATTGTGTGATATTAATAATTGAAAGGGGTGGGTACAGAACTATATAGGACAGTTTTTTTATGTCATTGATGTTAAGCTGGTATAAATTCAAATTAGAGCATTATAACAACTTTAAGCTATTAAATGTAATCCCCATGATAACCACAAAAAAGTAGTTATAGAATAAACCCAAAAGGAAATGAGAATTAAAATGTACCAGTACAAAAAATCAATCCAACACAAATGAAGACAGTAATGCAGGAAATGAGGGACAAAAAAAGCTATACAGCATATAGAAAACAAAGAGTAAAATGACAGAAATAAGTCTTTCTATATCAATAATTACGCTAAATGTAAATAGATTAAACTCTCCAATCAAAAGAGAAAGATTCACAGAATGGATGAAAAAATGTGGTCCAACTAAATGCTATCTATAAGAGACTCATTGTGGGGGCACAAAACAAGTCTTAATACATTTTAAAAGATTAGGACCATAGAAAAAATGTTCTCTGATCCCAATAACAGAAAGAAATTTTTTAAATGTACAAATGTGTGGAAATTAAACAACACTCTCCTAAATAAACAATGGGTAAAGAGAGAAATCACAGGGAAATTAGAGAGTACTTTGAGATAAAAATCAAAGCACGACACATCAAAATTTATGGGATGCAGAGCTCATGCAGTGCTTAGAGGAAAGTTTATACTTGTAAACAACTATATTAAAAATAAGGAAAATCTCAAATCAGTAATATAAACTTCTACCTCAAGAAAACAGAAAAACAGGAGTAAATTAAACCAAAAACAAATATAAGTAGGAAATAACAAATATTACAACAGAAATATATGAAATAGGAAATTAAAAAACAACAGTGCAAATCAACAAAACCAAAAGTCGATTCCTTAAAAAGACCTACAAAATTTGCAAACGTTTATCTAGACTGACCAAGAAAAAAGAAGGAAGTCCAATATTACTAAAATCAGAAATAAAGCAGGGGCATTATAACATGGTCATCATGGTGGTGGTGAGATTTCGTTTCTTTCTCTTTCTCATTTCCACTTTTGTTCCACCAGTGAGTTTTGTTCTATCTTGTGTATTCATCATAGTGATTATTGTTTCTCGGATTTCAGATGCAGGACTTCCTTGAGGATTTCTTGTAGGGCTGGTCACGTGGTGGTGAACTCCCACAGGTTTTGTTTGTCTGAAAAGCACACTATTTCCCCCTCATTCCTGAAGGATAGCCTTATTGGGTATAGTATTCTTGGCTGGCAGTTTTTTTCTTTTAGTATTTTGAGTATATCATCCCATTTTCTTCTGGCCTGTAGTATTTCTGTTGAGAAGTCTGCTGTTAGTATGATGGGGGCTCTCTTATAGTGGACTTGATACTTTTCTCTTGCTACTTTTTTTTTTTTTGTCTTTTGTCTTTTTCCGTGTCCGGCAACGGATCGCAACCCTCAGTGTTGCCCCCGTACCGGACCGGGGACCGGCAATGGGATTGCAACCCTCGGTGTTGCTCCCGCACCTCGCTCAGCCAGTGAGCGGGAACCGGTCTGTATGTGGGATCCGAACCCTCGGGCGGGAGCGCCGCCGCGCTTCCGAAGCGGCGCACTATCCAGTGCGCCACCGGGCCGGCCCCCTCTTGCTACTTTTAAGATTCTCTCTTTGTCTTTGAGCTTTGCCAGTTTGACTATAATGCTTCTTGGGGAGGATCTTCTTGGGTTGAATCTGTTTGGGGATCTTCGAGCCTCCTGGATCTGAAGGTTCATGTCTCTCCCTATATGTGGGAAGTTTTCTATTATTGTTTCGTTGAATAGGTTTTTCATTCCTTTTCCTTTCTCTTCCCTGTCTGGAATACCCATGATTCAAATATTTGTGTGCTTAAGGTTGTCCACTAGCTCTCTGAGATTTTCCTCATTTTTGAAATTCTTTTTTCCTTTTTGGGGGGCGGGGACCACTAGGGTTATTTCAAAAAGACTACCTTCAAGATCAGAAATTCTTTCTGCTTCTTGTTCTAGCCTGTTGATTAAGCTATTGGCTGTGTTTCTTATTTCATTGAGTGAATCTTTCAGTTCCATGAGTTCTGCTCCATTTTTTTAAAGGTATTAATCTCTATGGATTTTTCTCCTCATTTCATTATGTTGTCTAACTGAGTCTTCTCATATCTCAGTGAATTTCCTTAAGATTGTTGCTAGGAATTCCTTTTCAGTCATTTCAAGGGTTTCCTGTTTTATAGGGTCTGGTATTTGAGAATTACTATATTCTTTTGGTGGTGTCATATTTTCTTGGATTTTCATATTTCTAGTATCTCTGTGTTGTGGTCTGGTCATCTGGTAGAGCTGTTGCTTCTTCTATCACTCTGGAGTAGGATATGAGGAGAGAGAGGTCCTCTTCTTTTTCCAGTCTCCGCTGGTGATTCTCCTTGTGTCAATGCAGTCAAGTGTCTGGTGGGCGGCCTGCACAGTGGCTGTGGCTACTTCTGTGGCATTGAGCCACTTTTGCAGCAGCCGTGGCTGTGGCAGTGACTGTGGTAGCCACCCACCCAGAACTGGTGTTTTCAGCTTGCTCTCTTGCCTGCTTCTGGAGGGCGGGGGTGCTGCCCTCAGCTCCTGCCCAGGACCCTGAGCATTGCTCTGCTGCCTCTGCAAGAGACTCACTTCAAATTAAAAGATACAAATAGTTTGAAAGTGAAAAGGATGGAAAAAGACTTTCCATGCAAATAGCAACTGGAAGAGAGCAGGAGTAGCTATGCTAATATCAGATAAAACAGACTTGAAATAAAAAAAATTACTATAGACAAAGTACATTATATATCAGTAAAAGGTTCCATACAGTATGAAGGTAAAATAGTTATAAACATTGATGCACCTAATAACAGACCATCAAAATATATGAAGAAGAAAAATACATAAAGAAATTCTGACATGTGCTACAACATAGAAGAAACATGAAGACATTATGATAAGTGAAATAAGCCTTCTCACACAAGGACAAATACTGTATGATTCCACTGATACAGGTACTTAGAGTAGTCAAATTCACAGAGACAGAAAGTAGAATAGTGTTTTCCAGGGGGTGGGGAAAGGATTTTGTTTAATAGGTACAGAGTTTCAGTTTTGCCAGATGAAAAATGTTCTGTGGATGGATAGTGGTGATGGTTGCACAACAATGTGAATATACTTAATGTCCCTGAATTGTGCACTTAACAATGGTTAAAATGGTAAATTTCTTGTTATATGTTTTTAACACAATTTTTTTTTTCCTTTTTGTCTTTTTTCGTGTCCAGCAACGGATCGCAACCCTCAGTGTCACGCCTGTACTGGACCGGGACTGGCAACGGGATCGCAACCCTCGGTGCTGCACCCGCACCTTGCTCAGCCAGTGAGCGGGAACCGGTCTGTATGTGGGATCCGAACCCTCAGCGGGAGCACCGCCGCACTCCCAAGCGGCGCACTGTAGCAGTGCGCCACCGGGCCGGCCCTTAACACAATTTTT